>NW_027448531.1:0-269437 GCF_038048845.1 Mixophyes fleayi
TATTCATGATTCATGATTCAATGCATGATTCATGATTCATGATTCAATGCATAATTCATGATTCGATTCATGATTCATGTTTGAATTCATGATTCAATTCATGATTCATTTCATGATTCATGATTCAATTCATGATTCATGATTCAATTCATGATTCATGATTCGATTCATGATTCATGATTCATGATTCAATTCATAATTCATGATTCAATTCATGATTCATGATTCAATTCATGATTCAATTCATGATTCATGATTCATTTCATGATTCATTTCATGATTTATGATTCAATTCATGATTCATGATTCCATTCATGATTCATGATTCATTTTATGATTCATGATTCATGATTCAATTCATGATTTGTGATTCATGATTCAATTCTTGATTCATAATTCAATTCATGATTTGTGATTCATGATTCGATTCATGTTTCATGATTCGATTCATGATTCAAGATTCAATTCATGATTCATGATTCATGTTCCAATTCATGATTCATGTTTTAATTCATAATTTATGATTCAATTCATGATTCATGATTCGATTCATGATTCATGATTCTTAATTCATGATTCAATTCATGATTCATGATTCGATTCATGATTCATGATTCGATTCATGATTCAATTCATGATTCATGATTCGATTCATGATTCAATTCATGATTCATGATTCCATTCATGATTCATGATTTATTTTATGATTCATGATTCATGATTCAATTCATGATTTGTGATTCATGATTCAATTCTTGATTCATAATTCATGTCATGATTTGTGATTCATGTTTTGATTCATGTTTCATAATTCGATTCATGATTCAAGATTCAATTCATGATTCATGATTCATGTTCCAATTCATAATTTATGTTTTACATCATGATTCAATTCATGATTCATGTTTTAATTCATAATTCATGATTCAATTCATGATTCATGATTCAATTCATGATTCATGATTCTTAATTCATGATTCAATTCATGATTCATGATTCGATTCATTATTCATGATTCTTAATTCATGATTCAATTCATGATTCATGATTCGAATTATTATTCATGATTCGATTCATGATTCAATTCATGATTCATGATTCATGATTCATGATTCATGATTTAATTCATGATTCATGATTCGATTTATGATTCATGATTCAATTCTTGATTCATGATTCATGATTCGATTCATGATTCATGATTCATGATACAATTCATGATTCATGATTTATGATTCAATTCATGATTCATGATTTAATTCATGATTCATGATTCAATGCATGATTCATGATTCATGATTCAATTTATGATTCATGATTCATGATTCATTTCATGATTCATTTCATAATTTATGATTCAATTCATGATTCATGATTCCATTCATGATTCATTATTCATTTTATGATTCATGATTCATGATTCAATTCATGATTCATGATTCATAATTCAATTCATGATTCATGATTCATGATTCAATTCATGATTCATGATTCAATTCATGATTCATGATTCATGATTCAATTCATGATTCATGATTCGATTCATGATTCATGATTCAATTCATGATTCATGATTCAATTCATGATTCATGATTCATTTCATGATTCATGATTCATGATTCAATTCAAGATTCATGAATCATGATTCGATTCATGATTCATGTTTCAATTCATGATTCAATTCATGATTCAATTCATGATTCAATTTATGATTCATAATTCATGATTCAATTTATGATTCATGATTCAATTCATCATTCATGATTCAATTCATCATTCATGATTTATGATTCAATTCATGATTCATGATTCATGATTCATGATTCAGGATTCAATTCATGATTCATAATTCAATTCATGATTCATGATTCAATTCATGATTCATGAATCATGATTCGATTTATAATTCATGTTTAAAATCATGATTCAATTCATGATTCATGTTTTAATTCATGATTCATGATTCAATTCATGATTCAATTCATGATTCATGATTCAATTCATGATTCATGATTCGATTTATGATTCATAATCCATGATTCATGATTCAATTCATGATTCATGATTCATGATTCAATTCGTGATTCATTATTCAATTCATGATTCATGATTCATTTCATGATTCATTTCATGATTTATGATTCAATTCTTGATTCATTTCATGATTTATGATTTATTTCATGATTTATTTCATGATTCATGATTCGATTCATGATTCAATTCATGATTCATGATTCATGATTCAATTTATGATTCATGATTCGATTCATGACTCATGATTCAATTCTTGATTCATGATTCATGATTCGATTCATGATTCATTTCATGATTTATGATTCAATTCATAATTCATGATTTAATTCATGATTCATGATTCATGATTCAATTCATGATTTAATTCATGATTCATGATTCATGATTTAATCATGATTTAATTCATGATTCAATTCATGATTCATGATTCATGATTCAATTAATGACTCATGATTCAAGATTTGATTCATGATTCATGATTTAATTCAAGATTCATGATTCATGATTCAATTCATGATTCGATTCATGATTCATGATTCATGATTCATGATTCGATTCATGATTCATGATTCATGATTCAATTCATGATTCATGATTCAATTCATGATTCATGATTTAATTCATGATTCATGAATCATGATATGATTCATGTTTCAATTCATGATTCGATTTATGATTCATGATTTAATTCATGATTCATGATTTATGATTCAATTCGTGATTCATGATTCATGATTCATGATGCATGATTCATGATTCATTTCATGACTCATTTCATGATTCATGATTCATGATTCAAATTATGATTCATGATTCAATTCATGATTCATGATTCATTTCATGATTCATGATTCATGATTCAATTCATGATTCAATTCATGATTCAATTCATGATTTATGATTCAATTTATGATTCATGATTCATAATTCAATTCATGATTAATGATTTATGATTCGATTCATGATTCATGATTCAAATTATGATTCATGATTCAATTCATGATTTATGATTCATGATTCAATTCATGATTCATGATTCGATTCATGATTCAATTAATTAATCATGATTCAATTCATGATTTATGAATCATGATTCGATTCATGATTCATGTTTCATTTCATTATTCAATTCTTGATTCAATTCATAATTCAATTCATGATTCATGATTCAATTCATGATTAATGATTAATGATTCATGATTCAATGCATGATTCATGATTCATGATTCAATGCATGATTCATGATTCATGATTCGATTCATGATTTATGTCTGAATTCATGATTCAATTCATGATTCATTTCATGATTCATGATTCAATTCATGATTCATGATTCGATTCATGATTCATTATTCAATTATTGATTCATGATTCATGATTCATGATTCAATTCATGATTCAATTCATGATTCAATTCATGATATATGATTCAATTCGTGATTTATGATTCAATTCTTGATTCAATTCATGATTCATGATTTATTTCATGATTTATTTCATAATTCATGATCGATGATTCAATTCATGATTCAGATCATGATTCAATTCATGATTCATGATTAATTCAATTCATAATTCATGATTCATGATTAAATTAATGATTCATGATTCATGATTGAATTCATGATTCGATTAATGTTTCATGATTCATGATTCATGATTCGATTCATGATTCATGATTCATGATTCAATGCATGATTCATGATTCATGATTCAATGCATAATTCATGATTCGATTCATGATTCATGTTTGAATTCATGATTCAATTCATGATTCATTTCATGATTCAAGATTCGATTCATGATTCATGATTCAATTCATGATTCATGATTCATGATTGAATTCATGATTCGATTAATGTTTCATGATTCATGATTCATGATTCGATTCATGATTCATGATTCATGATTCAATGCATGATTCATGATTCATGATTCAATGCATAATTCATGATTCGATTCATGATTCATGTTTGAATTCATGATTCAATTCATGATTCATGATTCAATTCATGATTCATGATTCGATTCATGATTCATGATTCATGATTCAATTCATAATTCATGATTCAATTCATGATTCATGATTCAATTCATGATTCAATTCATGATTCATGATTCATTTCATGATTTATGATTCAATTCATGATTCATGATTCATGATTCCATTCATGATTCATGATTCATTTTATGATTCATGATTCATGATTCAATTCATGATTTGTGATTCATGATTCAATTCTTGATTCATAATTCAATTCATGATTTGTGATTCATGATTCGATTCATGTTTCATGATTCGATTCATGATTCAAGATTCAATTCATGATTCATGATTCATGTTCCAATTCATGATTCATGTTTTAATTCATAATTTATGATTCAATTCATGATTCATGATTCGATTCATGATTCATGATTCTTAATTCATGATTCAATTCATGATTCATGATTCATGATTCGATTCATGATTCAATTCATGATTCATGATTCAATTCATGATTCGATTCATGATTCATTATTCGATTCATGATTCATGATTCCATTCATGATTCATGATTTATTTTATGAATTATGATTCATGATTCAATTCATGATTTGTGATTCATGATTCAATTCTTGATTCTTAATTCATGTCATGATTTGTGATTCATGATTTGATTCATGTTTCATAATTCGATTCATGATTCAAGATTCAATTCATGATTCATGATTCATGTTCCAATTCATAATTTATGTTTTAAATCATGATTCAATTCATGATTCATGTTTTAATTCATAATTCATGATTCAATTCATGATTCATGATTCAATTCATGATTCATGATTCTTAATTCATGATTCAATTCATGATTCATGATTCGATTCATTATTCATGATTCTTAATTCATGATTCAATTCATGATTCATGATTCGAATTATTATTCATGATTCGATTCATGATTCAATTCATGATTCATGATTCATGATTCAATTCATGATTCATGATTCGATTTATGATTCATGATTCAATTCTTGATTCATGATTCGATTCATGATTCATGATTCATGATACAATTCATGAATTATGATTTATGATTCAATTCATGATTCATGATTTAATTCATGATTCATGATTCAATGCATGATTCATGATTCATGATTCAATTCATGATTCATGATTCATGATTCATTTCATGATTCATTTCATAATTTATGATTCAATTCATGATTCATGATTCCATTCATGATTCATTATTCATTTTATGATTCATGATTCATGATTCAATTCATGATTCATGATTCATAATTCAATTCATGATTCATGATTCATGATTCAATTCATGATTCATGATTCAATTCATGATTCATGATTCATGATTCAATTCATGATTCATGATTCGATTCATGATTCATGATTCAATTCATGATTCATGATTCAATTCATGATTCATGATTCATTTCATGATTCATGATTCAATGATTCAATTCAAGATTCATGAATCATGATTCGATTCATGATTCATGTTTCAATTCATGATTCAATTCATGATTCAATTCATGATTCAATTTATGATTCATAATTCATGATTCAATATATGATTCATGATTCAATTCATCATTCATGATTCAATTCATCATTCATGATTTATGATTCAATTCATGATTCATGATTTCGATTCATGATTCATGATTCATGATTCATGATTCATGATTCAATTCATGATTCATAATTCAATTCATGATTCATGATTCAATTCATGATTCATGAATCATGATTCGATTTATAATTCATGTTTAAAATCATGATTCAATTCATGATTCATGTTTTAATTCATGATTTATGATTCAATTCATGATTCAATTCATGATTCATGATTCAATTCATGATTCATGATTCGATTCATGATTCAATTCATGATTCATGATTCGATTCATGATTCATGATTCAATTCTTGATTCATGATGTATGATTCAAATCATGATTCATGATTTATTTCATGATTCTTGATTCATGATTCAATTTATGATTCATAATCCATGATTCATGATTCGATTCATGATTCATGATTCATGATTCAATTCGTGATTCATGATTCAATTCATGATTCATGATTCATTTCATGATTCATTTCATGATTTATGATTCAATTCTTGATTCATGATTTATTTCATGATTTATTTCATGATTCATGATTTGATTCATGATTCAATTCATGATTCATGATTCATTTCATGATTCATTTCATGATTTATGATTCAATTCTTGATTCATGATTTATTTCATGATTTATTTCATGATTCATGATTCGATTCATGATTCATGATTCAATTTATGATTCATGATTCGATTCATGATTCCTGATTCAATTCTTTAATCATGATTCATTTCATGATTCATGATTAAATTCATAATTCATGATTCATAATTCAATTTATGATTCATGATTCGATTCATGATTCCTGATTCAATTCTTTAATCATGATTCATTTCATGATTCATGATTAAATTCATGATTCCTGATTCAATTCTTTAATCATGATTCAATTCATGATTTATGATTCAATTCATGATTCATGATTTATGATTCAATTCATGATTCATGATTTATTTCATAATTCTTGATTCATGATTCAATTTATGATTCAATTCATGATTCATGATTCAATTCATGATTCATAATCCATGATTCATGATTCAATTCATGATTCATGATTCAATTCGTGATTCATGATTCAATTCATGATTCATGATTCATTTCATGATTCATTTCATGATTTATGATTCAATTCTTGATTCATTTCATGATTTATGATTTATTTCATGATTTATTTCATGATTCATGATTCGATTCATGATTCAATTCATGATTCATGATTCATGATTCAATTTATGATTCATGATTCGATTCATGATTCATGATTGAATTCTTGATTCATGATTAATGATTCGATTCATGATTCATTTCATGATTTATGATTCAATTCATAATTCATGATTTAATTCATGATTCATGATTCATGATTCAATTCATGATTCAATTCATGATTCACGATTCATGATTTAATCATGATTTAATTCATGATTCAATTCATGATTCATGATTCATGATTTAATTAATGACTCATGATTCAAGATTTTTTTTCATGATTCATGATTTAATTCATGATTCATGATTCATGATTCATGATTCATGATTTAATTAATGACTCATGATTCAAGATTTTTTTCATGATTCATGATTTAATTCATGATTCATGATTCATGATTCAATTCATGATTCGATTCATGATTCATGATTCATGATTCATGATTCGATTCATGATTCATGATTCATGATTCAATTCATGATTCATGATTCAATTCATGATTCATGATTTAATTCATGATTCATGAATCATGATATGATTCATGGTTCAATTCATGATTCGATTTATGATTCATGATTCAATTCATGATTCATGATTTATGATTTAATTTGTGATTCATGATTCATGATTCATGATGCATGATTCATGATTCATTTCATGACTCATGATTCATGATTCAATTCATGATTCATGATTCAATTCATGATTCATGATTCATTTCATGATTCATGATTCATGATTCAATTCATGATTCAATTCATGATTCAATTTATGATTCATAATTCATGATTCAATTCATGATTTATGATTTATGATTCAGTTTATGATTCATGATTCATAATTCAATTCATGATTAATGATTTATGATTCGATTCATGATTCATGATTCAATTCATGATTCATGATTCAATTCATGATTTATGATTCATGATTCAATTCATGATTCATGATTCGATTCATGATTCAATTCATTAATCATGATTCAATTCATGATTTATGAATCATGATTTGATTCATGATTCATGTTTCATTTCATTATTCAATTCTTGATTCAATTCATAATTCAATTCATGATTCATGATTCAATTCATGATTAATGATTAATGATTCATGATTCAATGCATGATTCATGATTCATGATTTAATGCATGATTCATGATTCATGATTCGATTCATGATTTATGTTTGAATTCATGATTCAATTCATGATTCATTTCATGATTCATGATTCAATTCATGATTCATGATTCGATTCATGATTCATTATTCAATTATTGATTTATGATTCATGATTCTATTCATGATTCATGATTCATGATTTGATTCATGATTCATGATTCAATTCATGATTCAATTCATGATATATGATTCAATTCGTGATTTATGATACAATTCTTGATTCAATTCATGATTCATGATTTATTTCATGATTTATTTCATAATTAATGATCGATGATTCAATTCATGATTCAGATCATGATTCAATTCATGATTCATGATTAATTCAATTCATGATTCATGATTCATGATTAAATTAATGATTCATGATTCAAGATTCGATTCATGATTCATGATTCAATTCATGATTCATGATTCATGATTCAATTCATGATTCGATTAATGTTTCATGATTCATGATTCATGATTCGATTCATGATTCATGACTCATGATTCAATGCATGATTCATGATTCATGATTCAATGCATAATTCAGGATTTGATTCATGATTCATGTTTGAATTCATGATTCAATTCATGATTCATTTCATGATTCATGATTCAATTCATGATTCATGATTCAATTCATGATTCATGATTCGATTCATAATTCATGATTCAATTCATGATTCATGATTCAATTCATGATTCAATTCATGATTCATGATTCATTTCATGATTCATTTCATGATTTATGATTCAATTCATGATTCATGATTCATGATTCCATTCATGATTCATGATTCATTTTATGATTCATGATTCATGATTCAATTCATGATTTGTGATTCATGATTCAATTCTTGATTCATAATTCAATTCATGATTTGTGATTCATGATTCGATTCATGTTTCATGATTCGATTCATGATTCAAGATTCAATTCATGATTCATGATTCATGTTCCAATTCATGATTCATGTTTAATTCATAATTTATAATTCAATTCATGATTCATGATTCAATTCATGATTCATGATTCTTAATTCATGATTCAATTCATGATTCATGATTCGATTCATGATTCATGATTCGATTCATGATTCAATTCATGATTCATGATTCAATTCATGATTCGATTCATGATTCATTATTCGATTCATGATTCATGATTCCATTCATGATTCATGATTTATTTTATGATTCATGATTCATGATTCAATTCATGATTTGTGATTCATGATTCAATACTTTATTCATAATTCATGTCATGATTTGTGATTCATGATTTGATTCATGTTTCATAATTCGATTCATGATTCAAGATTCAATTCATGATTCATGATTCATGTTCCAATTCATAATTTATGTTTTAAATCATGATTCAATTCATGATTCATGTTTTAATTCATAATTCATGATTCAATTCATGATTCATGATTCGATTCATTATTCATGATTCTTAATTCATGATTCATTTCATGATTCATGATTCATGATTCAATTCAAGATTCATGAATCATGATTTGATTCATGATTCATGTTTCAATTCATGATTCAATTCATGATTCATTTCATGATTTATGATTTATTTCATGATTTATTTCATGATTCATGATTCGATTCATGATTCAATTCATGATTCATGATTCATGATTCAATTTATGATTCATGATTCGATTCATGATTCATGATTCAATTCTTGATTCATGATTCGATTCATGATTCATGATTCAATTCTTGATTCATGATTCATGATTCGATTCATGATTCATTTCATGATTTATGATTCAATTCATAATTCATGATTTAATTCATGATTCATGATTCATGATTCAATTCATGATTCAATTCATGATTCACGATTCATGATTTAATCATGATTTAATTCATGATTCAATTCATGATTCATGATTCATGATTTAATTAATGACTCATGATTCAAGATTTTTTTCATGATTCATGATTTAATTCATGATTCATGATTCATGATTCAATTCATGATTCGATTCATGATTCATGATTCATGATTCATGATTCGATCATGATTCATGATTCATGATTCAATTCATGATTCATGATTCAATTCATGATTCATGATTTAATTCATGATTCATGAATCATGATATGATTCATGGTTCAATTCATGATTCGATTTATGATTCATGATTCAATTCATGATTCATGATTTATGATTTAATTTGTGATTCATGATTCATGATTCATGATGCATGATTCATGATTCATTTCATGACTCATGATTCATGATTCAATTCATGATTCATGATTCAATTCATGATTCATGATTCATGATTCAATTCATGATTCAATTCATGATTCAATTTATGATTCATAATTCATGATTCAATTCATGATTTATGATTTATGATTCAGTTTATGATTCATGATTCATAATTCAATTCATGATTAATGATTTATGATTCGATTCATGATTCATGATTCAATTCATGATTCATGATTCAATTCATGATTTATGATTCATGATTCAATTCATGATTCATGATTCGATTCATGATTCAATTCATTAATCATGATTCAATTCATGATTTATGAATCATGATTTGATTCATGATTCATGTTTCATTTCATTATTCAATTCTTGATTCAATTCATAATTCAATTCATGATTCATGATTCAATTCATGATTAATGATTAATGATTCATGATTCAATGCATGATTCATGATTCATGATTTAATGCATGATTCATGATTCATGATTCGATTCATGATTTATGTTTGAATTCATGATTCAATTCATGATTCATTTCATGATTCATGATTCAATTCATGATTCATGATTCGATTCATGATTCATTATTCAATTATTGATTTATGATTCATGATTCTATTCATGATTCATGATTCATGATTTGATTCATGATTCATGATTCAATTCATGATTCAATTCATGATATATGATTCAATTCGTGATTTATGATTCAATTCTTGATTCAATTCATGATTCATGATTTATTTCATGATTTATTTCATAATTAATGATCGATGATTCAATTCATGATTCAGATCATGATTCAATTCATGATTCATGATTAATTCAATTCATGATTCATGATTCATGATTAAATTAATGATTCATGATTCAAGATTCGATTCATGATTCATGATTCAATTCATGATTCATGATTCATGATTCAATTCATGATTCGATTAATGTTTCATGATTCATGATTCGATTCATGATTCATGACTCATGATTCAATGCATGATTCATGATTCATGATTCAATGCATAATTCAGGATTTGATTCATGATTCATGTTTGAATTCATGATTCATTTCATGATTCATGATTCAATTCATGATTCATGATTCAATTCATGATTCATGATTCGATTCATAATTCATGATTCAATTCATGATTCATGATTCAATTCATGATTCAATTCATGATTCATGATTCATTTCATGATTCATTTCATGATTTATGATTCAATTCATGATTCATGATTCATGATTCCATTCATGATTCATGATTCATTTTATGATTCATGATTCATGATTCAATTCATGATTTGTGATTCATGATTCAATTCTTGATTCATAATTCAATTCATGATTTGTGATTCATGATTCGATTCATGTTTCATGATTCGATTCATGATTCAAGATTCAATTCATGATTCATGATTCATGTTCCAATTCATGATTCATGTTTTAATTCATAATTTATAATTCAATTCATGATTCATGATTCAATTCATGATTCATGATTCTTAATTCATGATTCAATTCATGATTCATGATTCGATTCATGATTCATGATTCGATTCATGATTCAATTCATGATTCATGATTCAATTCATGATTCGATTCATGATTCATTATTCGATTCATGATTCATGATTCCATTCATGATTCATGATTTATTTTATGATTCATGATTCATGATTCAATTCATGATTTGTGATTCATGATTCAATACTTTATTCATAATTCATGTCATGATTTGTGATTCATGATTTGATTCATGTTTCATAATTCGATTCATGATTCAAGATTCAATTCATGATTCATGATTCATGTTCCAATTCATAATTTATGTTTTAAATCATGATTCAATTCATGATTCATGTTTTAATTCATAATTCATGATTCAATTCATGATTCATGATTCGATTCATTATTCATGATTCTTAATTCATGATTCATTTCATGATTCATGATTCATGATTCAATTCAAGATTCATGAATCATGATTTGATTCATGATTCATGTTTCAATTCATGATTCAATTCATGATTCAATTCATGATTCAATTTATGATTCATGATTCAATTCATGATTCATGATTCATGATTCAATTCATGATTCATGATTCGATTCATGATTCATGATTCAATTCATGATTCATGATTCAATTCATGATTCATGATTCATGATTCAATTCAAGATTCATGATTCAATTAATGATTCATGATTCAAGATTCGATTCATGATTCATGATTCAATTCATGATTCATGATTCATGATTCAATTCATGATTCGATTCATGATTCATGATTCGATTCATGATTCATGATTCATGATTCATGATTCATCATGATTCATGATTCATGATTCAATTCATGATTCATGTTTCAATTCATGATTGAATTTATGATTCATGATTCAATTCATGATTCAAGATTCAATTCATGATTCATGATTCATGTTCCAATTCATAATTTATGTTTTAAATCATGATTCAATTCATGATTCATGTTTAATTCATAATTCATGATTCAATTCATGATTCATGATTCGATTCATTATTCATGATTCTTAATTAATGATTCATTTCATGATTCATGATTCATGATTCAATTCAAGATTCATGAATCATGATTTGATTCATGATTCATGTTTCAATTCATGATTCAATTCATGATTCATTTCATGATTTTATGATTTAATTCATGATTTATTTCATGATTCATGATTCGATTCATGATTCAATTCATGATTCATGATTCATGATTCAATTTATGATTCATGATTCGATTCATGATTCATGATTCAATTCTTGATTCATGATTCATGATTCGATTCATGATTCATTTCATGATTTATGATTCAATTCATAATTCATGATTTAATTCATGATTCATGATTCATGATTCAATTCATGATTCAATTCATGATTCACGATTCATGATTTAATCATGATTTAATTCATGATTCAATTCATGATTCATGATTCATGATTTAATTAATGACTCATGATTCAAGATGTTTTTTCATGATTCATGATTTAATTCATGATTCATGATTCATGATTCAATTCATGATTCGATTCATGATTCAATTCATGATTCGATTCATGATTCATGATTCATGATTCATGATTCGATTCATGATTCATGATTCATGATTCAATTCATGATTCATGATTTCAATTCATGATTCATGATTTAATTCATGATTCATGAATTATGATATGATTCATGGTTCAATTCATGATTCGATTTATGATTCATGATTCAATTCATGATTCATGATTTATGATTTAATTTGTGATTCATGATTCATGATTCATGATGCATGATTCATGATTCATTTCATGACTCATGATTCATGATTCAATTCATGATTCATGATTCAATTCATGATTCATGATTCATTTCATGATTCATGATTCATGATTCAATTCATGATTCAATTCATGATTCAATTTATGATTCATAATTCATGATTCAATTCATGATTTATGATTTATGATTCAGTTTATGATTCATGATTCATAATTCAATTCATGATTAATGATTTATGATTCGATTCATGATTCATGATTCAATTCATGATTCATGATTCAATTCATGATTTATGATTCATGATTCAATTCATGATTCATGATTCGATTCATGATTCAATTCATTAATCATGATTCAATTCATGATTTATGAATCATGATTTGATTCATGATTCATGTTTCATTTCATTATTCAATTCTTGATTCAATTCATAATTCAATTCATGATTCATGATTCAATTCATGATTAATGATTAATGATTCATGATTCAATGCATGATTCATGATTCATGATTTAATGCATGATTCATGATTCATGATTCGATTCATGATTTATGTTTGAATTCATGATTCAATTCATGATTCATTTCATGATTCATGATTCAATTCATGATTCATGATTCGATTCATGATTCATTATTCAATTATTGATTTATGATTCATGATTCTATTCATGATTCATGATTCATGATTTGATTCATGATTCATGATGTCAATTCATGATTCAATTCATGATATATGATTCAATTCGTGATTTATGATTCAATTCTTGATTCAATTCATGATTCATGATTTATTTCATGATTTATTTCATAATTAATGATCGATGATTCAATTTCATGATTCAGATCATGATTCAATTCATGATTCATGATTAATTCAATTCATGATTCTGATTCATGATTCATGATTAAATTAATGATTCATGATTCAAGATTCGATTCCATGATTCATGATTCAATTCATGATTCATGATTCATGATTCAATTCATGATTCGATTAATGTTTCATGATTCATGATTCATGATTCGATTCATGATTCATTATTCAATTATTGATTTATGATTCATGATTCTATTCATGATTCATGATTCATGATTTGATTCATGATTCATGATTCAATTCATGATTCAATTCATGATATATGATTCAATTCGTGATTTATGATTCAATTCTTGATTCAATTCATGATTCATGATTTATTTCATGATTTATTTCATAATTAATGATCGATGATTCAATTCATGATTCAGATCATGATTCAATTCATGATTCATGATTAATTCAATTCATGATTCATGATTCATGATTAAATTAATGATTCATGATTCAAGATTCGATTCATGATTCATGATTCAATTCATGATTCATGATTCATGATTCAATTCATGATTCGATTAATGTTTCATGATTCATGATTCATGATTCGATTCATGATTCATGACTCATGATTCAATGCATAATTCAGGATTTGATTCATGATTCATGTTTGAAATTCATGATTCAATTCATGATTCATTTCATGATTCCATGATTCAATTCATGATTCATGATTCAATTCATGATTCATGATTCGACTCATAATTCATGATTCAATTCATGATTCATGATTCAATTCATGATTCAATTCATGATTCATGATTCATTTCATGATTCATTTCATGATTTATGATTCAATTCATGATTCATGATTCATGATTCCATTCATGATTCATGATTCATTTTATGATTCATGATTCATGATTCAATTCATGATTTGTGATTCATGATTCAATTCTTGATTCATAATTCAATTCATGATTTGTGATTCATGATTCGATTCATGTTTCATGATTCGATTCATGATTCAAGATTCAATTCATGATTCATGATTCATGTTTCCAATTCATGATTCATGTTTTAATTCATAATTTATAATTCAATTCATGATTCATGATTCAATTCATGATTCATGATTCTTAATTCATGATTCAATTCATGATTCATGATTCGATTCATGATTCATGATTCGATTCATGATTCAATTCATGATTCATGATTCAATTCATGATTCGATTCATGATTCATTATTCGATTCATGATTCATGATTCCATTCATGATTCATGATTTATTTTATGATTCATGATTCATGATTCAATTCATGATTTGTGATTCATGATTCAATACTTTAATCATAATTCATGTCATGATTTGTGATTCATGATTTGATTCATGTTTCATAATTCGATTCATGATTCAAGATTCAATCATGATTCATGATTCATGTTCCAATTCATAATTTATGTTTTAAATCATGATTCAATTCATGATTCATGTTTTAATTCATAATTCATGATTCAATTCATGATTCATGATTCAATTCATTATTCATGATTCTTAATTCATGATTCATATTCATGATTCATGATTCATGATTCAATTCAAGATTCATGAATCATGATTTGATTCATGATTCATGTTTCAATTCATGATTCAATTCATGATTCAATTCATGATTCAATTTATGATTCATGATTCAATTCATGATTCATGATTCATGATTCAATTCATGATTCATGATTCGATTCATGATTCATGATTCAATTCATGATTCATGATTCAATTCATGATTCATGATTCATGATTCAAGTCAAGATTCATGATTCAATTAATGATTCATGATTCAAGATTCGATTCATGATTCATGATTCCAATCATGATTCATGATTCATGATTCAATTCATGATTCGATTCATGATTCATGATTCGATTCATGATTCATGATTCATGATTCATGATTCATGATTCAATTCCATGATTCATGTTTCAATTCATGATTGAATTTATGATTCATGATTCAATTCATGATTCATGAATCATGATTCGATTCATGATTCATGTTTCAATTCATGATTGAATTTATGATTCATGATTCAATTCATGATTTATGATTCATGATTTAATTCATGATTCATGATTTATTTCATGATTCTTGATTCATGATTCAATTCATGATTCATAATCCATGATTCATGATTCGATTCATGATTCATGATTCATGATTCAATTCATGATTCATGATTCAATTCATGATTCATGATTCATTTCATGATTCATTTCATGATTTATGATTCAATTCTTGATTCATGATTTATTTCACGATTATATTTTATGATTCATGATTCGATTCATGATTCAATTCACTGATTCATGATTCATGATTCAATTTATGATTCATGAAATTCATGATTCATGAATTATGATTCAATTCATGATTCATGATTTATGATTCAATTTATAATTCATGATTTAATTCATGATTCATGATTCATGATTCAATTCATGATTCAATTCATGATTCATGATTCATGATTTAATTCATGATTCATGATTCATGATTCAATTCATGATTCATGATTCATGATTCATGATTCATGATTCATGATTCATGATTTGATTCATGATACATGTTTGAATTCATGATTCAATTCATGATTCATTTCATGATTCAATTCATGATTCATGATTCAATTCATGATTCATGATTCAATTCATGATTCATGATTCATTTCATGATTTATGATTTAATTCTTGATTCAATTCATGATTCATGATTCAATTAATGATTCAAGATTCAAGATTCAATTCATGATTCATGATTTAATTCATGATTCATGATTCATGATTCAATTCATGATTCATGATTCAATTCATGATTCATGATTCAATTCATGATTCATGATTCAATTCATGATTCATGATTCAATTCATGATTCATGATTCAATTTATGATTCATGATTGATGATTCATGATTCATGATTCAATTCATGATTCATGATTCAATTCATGATTCATGAATTAATGCATGATTCATGATTCATGATTCAATGCATGATTCATGATTCATGATTCGATTCATGATTTATGTTTGAATTCATGATTCAATTCATGATTCATTTCATGATTCATGATTCAATTCATGATTCATTATTCGTTTCATTATTCATTATTCAATTCTTGATTCATGATTCATGATTCAATTCATGATTCATGTTTCATGATTCGATTCATGATTCATGATTCATTATTCAATTCATGATTCATGATTTATGATTCAATTCATGATTCATTATTTATTTCATGATTCTTGATTCATGATTCAATTCATGATTCAATTCATTATATATGATTCAATTCATGATTCATGATTCATGATTTGATTCATGATTCATTATTCGATTCATGATTCATGATTCTTGATTCAATTCATGATTCATGATTCAATTCATGATACATGATTCATGATTCAAATCATGATTCATGAATCATGATTCAATTCATGGTTCATGTTTCAATTCATGTTTCAATTCTTGATTAAATTCATAATTCAATTCATGATTCATGATTCAATTTATGATTCATGATTCATGATTCAATGCATAATTCATGATTCATGATTCAATTCATTATTCAAGATTCATGAATCGATTCATGATACATGTTTGAATTCATGATTCAATTCATGATTCATTTCATGATTCAATTCATGATTCATTTTTCAATTCATGATTCATGATTCATGATTCAATTCATGATTCATGATTCAATTCATGATTCATGATTCATTTCATGATTCATTTCATGATTTATGATTTAAATCTTGATTCAATTCATGATTCATGATTTATTTCATGATTTATTTCATGATTCATGATCGATGATTCAATTCATGATTCAGATCATGATTCATTTTATGATTCATAATTCATGATTCAATTCATGATTCAATTCATGATTCATGATTCATGATTCAATTCATGATTCATGATTCATGATTCAATTAATGATTCATGATTCAAGATTCGATTCATGATTCATGATTCAATTCATGATTCATGATTCATGATTCAATTCATGATTCGATTCATGATTCATGATTCATGATTCAATTCATGATTCATGATTTAATTCATGATTCATGATTCATGATTCAATTCATGATTCATGAATCATGATTCGATTCATGATTCATGTTTCAATTCATGATTTATGATTCATGATTCAATTCATGATTTATGATTCATGATTCAATTCATGATTCATGATTCAATTCATGATTCATGATTTATTTCATGATTCTTGATTCATGATTCAATTTATGATTCATAATCCATGATTCATGATTCGATTCATGATTCATGATTCATGATTCAATTCATGATTCATGATTCATTTCATGATTCATTTCATGATTTATGATTCAATTCTTGATTCATGATTTATTTCACGATTTATTTCATGATTCATGATTCGATTCATGATTCAATTCATGATTCAATTTATGATTCATGATTCGATTCATGATTCATGATTCAATTCTTGATTCATGATTTATGAATTATGATTCAATTCATGATTCATGATTTATGATTCAATTTATAATTCATGATTTAATTCATGATTCATGATTCATGATTCAATTCATGATTCAATTCATGATTCATGATTCATGATTTAATTCATGATTCATGATTCATGATTCAATTCATGATTCAATTCATGATTCATGATTCATGATTCAATTCATGATTCATGATTCATGATTCAATTAATGATTCATGATTCAAGATTCAATTCATGATTCATGATTTAATTCATAATTCATGATTCATGATTCAATTCATGATTTGATTCATGATTCATGATTCATGATTCATGATTCATGATTCAATTAATGATTCATGATTCAAGATTCAATTAATGATTCATGATTTAATTCATGATTCATGATTCATGATTCAATTCATGATTTGATTCATGATTCATGATTCATGATTCAATTCATGATTCATGATTCAATTCATGATTTATGATTTAATTCATGATTCATGAATCATGATTCGATTCATGATTCGATTCATGATTCATGATTCATGATTCAATTCATGATTCATGATTCAATTCATGATTTATGATTTAATTCATGATTCATGAATCATGATTCGATTCATGATTCATGATTCATGATTAATGATTCAATTAATGATTCAAGATTCAAGATTCAATTCATGATTCATGATTTAATTCATGATTCATGATTCATGATTCAATTCATGATTCATGATTCAATTCATGATTCATGATTCAATTCATGATTCATGATACAATTTATGATTCATGATTGATGATTGATGATTCATGATTCAATTCATGATTCATGATTCAATTCATGATTCATGATTCAATGCATGATTCATGATTCATGATTCAATGCATGATTCATGATTCATGATTCGATTCATGATTTATGTTTGAATTCATGATTCATGATTCATGATTCGATTCATGATTCATGATTCATGATTCAATTCATGATTCATGATTTATGATTCAATTTCTGATTCATGATTTATTTCACGATTCTTGATTCATGATTCAATTCATGATTCAATTCATTATATATGATTCAATTCATGATTCATGATTCAATTCATGATTCATGATTCATTTCATGATTCATTTCATGATTTATGATTCAATTCTTGATTCAATTCATTTTTCATGATTAATTTCATGATTCATGATCGATGATTCAATTCATGATTCAATTCATGATTCAGATAATGATTAATTTTATGATTTATAATTCATGATTCAATTCATGATTCAATTCATGATTCATGATTCAATTCATGATTCATGATTCATGATTCAAGATTCGATTCATGATTCAATTCATGATTCATGATTCATGATTCAATTCATGATTGGATTCATGATTCATGATTCGATTCATGATTCATGATTCATGATTCATGATTCAATTCATGATTCATGATTTAATTCATGATTCATGATGCATGATTCAATTCATGATTCATGAATCATGATTCGATTCATGATTCATGTTTCAATTCATGATTCAATTTATGATTCATGATTCAATTCATGATTCATGATTCATGATTCAATTCATGATTCATGAATCATGATTCGATTCATGATTAATGTTTCAATTCATGATTCAATTTATGATTCATAATTCATTTCATGATTTTGATTCATGATTCAATTCATGATTCAATTCATGATTCAATTCATGATTCAATTTATGATTCATAATTCATGATTCAATTTATGATTCATTATTCAAATTATGATTCATGATTCAATTCATGATTCATGATTCATGATTCGATTCATGATTCATGATTAATTTCATGATTCATGATCGATGATTCAATTCATGATTCAGATCATGATTCATTTTATGATTCATAATTCATGATTCAATTCATGATTCAATTCATGATTCATGATTCATGATTCAATTCATGATTCATGATTCAATTAATGATTCATGATTCAAGATTCGATTCATGATTCAATTCATGATTCATGATTCATGATTTAATTGATGATTCGATTCATGATTCATGATTCATGATTCGATTCATGATTCATGATTCATGATTCATGATTCAATTCATGATTCATGATTCAATTCATGATTCATGAATCATGATTCGATTCATGATTCATGTTTCAATTCATGATTCAATTTATGATTCATGATTCAATTCATGATTCATGATTCAATTCATGATTCATGATTCAATTCATGATTAATAATTCATTTCATGATTCTTGATTCATGATTCAATTCATGATTCAGATCATGATTCATTTCATGATTCAATTCATGATTCATTTTTCAATTCATGATTCATGATTCATGATTCAATTCATGATTCATGATTCAATTCATGATTCATGATTCAATTCATGATTCATGATTCATTTCATGATTCATTTCATGATTTATGATATAAATCTTGATTCAATTCATGATTCATGATTTATTTCATGATTTATTTCATGATTCATGATCGATGATTCAATTCATGATTCAGATCATGATTCATTTTATGATTCATAATTCATGATTCAATTCATGATTCAATTCATGATTCATGATTCATGATTCAATTCATGATTCATGATTCATGATTCAATTAATGATTCATGATTCAAGATTCGATTCATGATTTATGATTCAATCCATGATTCATGATTCATGATTCAATTCATGATTCGATTCATGATTCATGATTCGATTCATGATTCATGATTCATGATTCATGATTCAATTCATGATTCATGATTTAATTCATGATTCAATTCATGATTCATGAATCATGATTCGATTCATGATTCATGTTTCAATTCATGATTTATGATTCATGATTCAATTCATGATTTATGATTCATGATTCAATTCATGATTCATGATTCAATTCATGATTCATGATTTATTTCATGATTCTTGATTCATGATTCAATTTATGATTCATAATCCATGATTCATGATTCGATTCATGATTCATGATTCATGATTCAATTCATGATTCATGATTCATTTCATGATTTATTTCACAATTCTTGATTCATGATTTATTTCACAATTTATTTCATGATTCATGATTCGATTCATGATTCAATTCATGATTCATGAATTATGATTCAATTCATGATTCATGATTTATGATTCAATTTATAATTCATGATTTAATTCATGATTCATGATTCATGATTCAATTCATGATTCATGATTCATGATTTAATTCATGATTCATGATTCATGATTTAATTCATGATTCATGATTCATGATTCAATTCATGATTCAATTCATGATTCATGATTCATGATTCAATTAATGATTCATGATTCAAGATTCAATTCATGATTCATGATTTAATTCATGATTCATGATTCATGATTCAATTCATGATTTGATTCATGATTCATGATTCATGATTCAATTCATGATTCATGATTTAATTCATGATTCATGATTCATGATTCAATTCATGATTTGATTCATGATTCATGATTCATGATTCAATTAATGATTCATGATTCAAGATTCAATTAATGATTCATGATTTAATTCATGATTCATGATTCATGATTCAATTCATGATTTGATTCATGATTCATGATTCATGATTCATGATTCGATTCATGATTCATGATTCATGATTCAATTCATGATTCATGATTCAATTCATGATTTATGATTTAATTCATGATTCATGAATCATGATTCGATTCATGATTCATGATTCATGAATAATGATTTAATTAATGATTCAAGATTCAAGATTCAAATCATGATTCATGATTTAATTCATGATTCATGATTTAATTCATGATTCATGATTCATGATTCAATTCATGATTCATGATTCAATTCATGATTCATGATTCAATTCATGATTCATGATACAATTTATGATTCATGATTGATGATTCATGATTGATGATTCAATTCATGATTCATGATTCAATTCATGATTCATGATTCAATGCATGATTCATGATTCATGATTCAATGCATGATTCATGATTCATGATTCGATTCATGATTTATGTTTGAATTCATGATTCATGATTCATGATTCGATTTATGATTCATGATTCATGATTCAATTCATGATTCATGATTTATGATTCAATTCATGATTCATGATTTATTTCATTATTCTTGATTCATGATTCAATTCATGATTCAATTCATTATATATGATTCAATTCATGATTCATGATTCAATTCATGATTCATTATTCATTTCATGATTTATGATTCAATTCTTGATTCAATTCATTTTTCATGATTAATTTCATGATTCATGATCGATGATTCAATTCATGATTCAATTCATGATTCAATTCATGATTCAATTTATGATTCATAATTCATGATTCAATTCATGATTCATTATTCAAATTATGATTCATGATTCATGATTCAATTCATGATTCATGATTCATGATTCGATTCATGATTCATGATTCAATTCATGATTCATGATTCATGATTCGATTCATGATTCATGATTCGATTCATGATTCATGATTCAATTCATGATTCATGATTTATTTCATGATTCTTGATTCATGATTCAATTTATGATTCATAATCCATGATTCATGATTCGATTCATGATTCATGATTCAATTCATGATTCATGATTCAATTCATGATTCATGATTCATTTCATGATTTATGATTCAATTCTTGATTCATGATTTATTTCACGATTTATTTTATGATTCATGATTCGATTCATGATTCAATTCATGATTCATGATTCATGATTCAATTTATGATTCATGATTCATGATTCAATTCTTGATTCATGAATTATGATTCAATTCATGATTCATGATTTATGATTCAATTTATAATTCATGATTTAATTCATGATTCATGATTCATGATTCAATTCATGATTCAATTCATGATTCATGATTCATGATTTAATTCATGATTCATGATTCATGATTCAATTCATGATTCATGATTCATGATTCATGATTCATGATTCGATTCATGATACATGTTTGAATTCATGATTCAATTCATGATTCATTTCATGATTCAATTCATGATTCATGATTCAATTCATGATTCATGATTCATGATTCAATTCATGATTCATGATTCAATTCATGATTCATGATTCATTTCATGATTTATGATTTAATTCTTGATTCAATTCATGATTCATGATTCAATTAATGATTCAAGATTCAAGATTCAATTCATGATTCATGATTTAATTCATGATTCATGATTCATGATTCAATTCATGATTCATGATTCAATTCATGATTGATGATTCAATTCATGATTCATGATTCAATTTATGATTCATGATTGATGATTCATGATTCATGATTCAATTCATGATTCATGATTCAATTCATGATTCATGATTCAATGCATGATTCATGATTCTTGATTCAATGCATGATTCATGATTCATGATTCGATTCATGATTTATATTTGAATTCATGATTCAATTCATGATTCATTTCATGATTCATGATTCAATTCATGATTCATCATTCGTTTCATTATTCATTATTCAATTCTTGATTCATGATTCATGATTCAATTCATGATTCATGATTCATGATTCGATTCATGATTCATGATTCATTATTCAATTCATGATTCATGATTTATGATTCAATTCATGATTCATGATTTATTACATGATTCTTGATTCATGATTCAATTCATGATTCAATTCATTATATATGATTCAATTCATGATTCATGATTCATGATTTGATTCATGATTCATTATTCGATTCATGATTCATGATTATTGATTCAATTCATGATTCATGTTTCAATTCATGATACATGATTCATGATTCAATTCATGATTCATGAATCATGATTCGATTCATGGTTAATGTTTCAATTCATGTTTCAATTCTTGATTAAATTCATAATTCAATTCATGATTCATGATTCAATTTATGATTCATGATTCATGATTTAATGCATAATTCATGATTCATGATTCAATTCATTATTCAAGATTCATGATTCGATTCATGATACATGTTTGAATTCATGATTCAATTCATGATTCATTTCATGATTCAATTCATGATTCATTTTTCAATTCATGATTCATGATTCATGATTCAATTCATGATTCATGATTCAATTCATGATTCATGATTCATTTCATGATTCATTTCATGATTTATGATTTAAATCTTGATTCAATTCATGATTCATGATTTATTTCATGATTTATGATTCATGATTCAATTCATGATTTATGATTCATGATTCAATTCATGATTCATGATTCAATTCATGATTCATGATTTATTTCATGATTCTTGATTCATGATTCAATTTATGATTCATAATCCATGATTCATGATTTGATTCATGATTCATGATTCATGATTCAATTCATGATTCATGATTCTTAATTCATGATTCAATTCATGATTCATGATTCAAATTATTATTCATGATTCGATTCATGATTCAATTCATGATTCATGATTCATGATTCAATTCATGATTCATGATTCGATTTATGATTCATGATTCAATTCTTGATTCATGATTCATGATTCGATTCATGATTCATGATTCGATTCATGATTCATGATTCATGATACAATTCATGATTCATGATTTATGATTCAATTCATGATTCATGATTTAATTCATGATTCATGATTCAATTCATGATTCATGATTCAATGCATGATTCATGATTCATGATTCAATGCATGATTCATGATTCATGATTCGATTCATGATTCATGATTCATTTTTCAATTCATGATTCATGATTTATGATTCAATTCATGATTCATGATTTATTTCATGATTCTTGATTCATGATTCAATTCATGATTCAATTCATTATATATGATTCAATTCATGATTCATGATTCATGATTTGATTCATGATTCATTATTCGATTCATGATTCATGATTCTTGATTCAATTCATGATTCATGATTCAATTCATGATACATGATTCATGATTCAATTCATGATTCATGAATCATGATTCGATTCATGGTTCATGTTTCAATTCATGTTTCAATTCTTGATTAAATTCATAATTCAATTCATGATTCATGATTCAATTTATGATTCATGATTCATGATTCAATGCATAATTCATGATTCATGATTCAATTCATTATTCAAGATTCATGATTCGATTCATGATACATGTTTGAATTCATGATTCAATTCATGATTCATTTCATGATTCAATTCATGATTCATTTTTCAATTCATGATTCATGATTCATGATTCAATTCATGATTCATGATTCAATTCATGATTCATAATTCATTTCATGATTCATTTCATGATTTATGATTTAAATCTTGATTCAATTCATGATTCATGATTTATTTCATGATTTATTTCATGATTCATGATCGATGATTCAATTCATGATTCAGATCATGATTCATTTTATGATTCATAATTCATGATTCAATTCATGATTCAATTCATGATTCATGATTCATGATTCAATTCATGATTCATGATTCATGATTCAATTAATGATTCATGATTCAAGATTCGATTCATGATTCATGATTCAATTCATGATTCATGATTCATGATTCAATTCATGATTCGATTCATGATTCATGATTCGATTCATGATTCATGATTCATGATTCAATTCATGATTCATGATTTAATTCATGATTCATGATTCAATTCATGATTCATGAATCATGATTCGATTCATGATTCATGTTTCAATTCATGATTTATGATTCATGATTCAATTCATGATTTATGATTCATGATTCAATTCATGATTCATGATTCAATTCATGATTCATGATTTATTTCATGATTCTTGATTCATGATTCAATTTATGATTCATAATCCATGATTCATGATTCGATTCATGATTCATGATTCATGAATCATTTCATGATTCATGATTCATTTCATGATTCATTTCATGATTTATGATTCAATTCTTGATTCATGATTTATTTCACGATTTATTTCATGATTCATGATTCGATTCATGATTCAATTCATGAGTCAATTTATGATTCATGATTCGATTCATGATTCATGATTCAATTCTTGATTCATGATTCATGAATTATGATTCAATTCATGATTCATGATTTATGATTCAATTTATAATTCATGATTTAATTCATGATTCATGATTCATGTTTCAATTCATGATTCAATTCATGATTCATGATTCATGATTTAATTCATGATTCATGATTCATTATTCAATTCATGATTCAATTCATGATTCATGATTCATGATTCAATTCATGATTCATGATTCATGATTCAATTAATGATTCATGATTCAAGATTCAATTCATGATTCATGATTTAATTCATGATTCATGATTCATGATTCAATTCATGATTTGATTCATGATTCATGATTCATGATTCAATTAATGATTCATGATTCAAGATTCAATTAATGATTCATGATTTAATTCATGATTCATGATTCATGATTCAATTCATGATTTGATTCATGATTCATGATTCATGATTCGATTCATAATTCATGATTCATGATTCAATTCATGATTCATGATTCAATTCATGATTTATGATTTAATTCATGATTCATGATTCATGAATCATGATTCGATTCACGATTCGATTCATGATTCATGATTCATGATTCAATTCATGATTCATGATTCAATTCATGATTTATGATTTAATTCATGATTCATGAATCATGATTCGATTCATGATTCATGATTCATGATTAATGATTCAATTAATGATTCAAGATTCAAGATTCAATTCATGATTCATGATTTAATTCATGATTCATGATTCAAGATTCAATTCATGATTCATGATACAATTTATGATTCATGATTGATGATTGAAATGATTCATGATTCAATTCATGATTCATGATTCAATTCATGATTCATGATTCAATTCATGATTCATGATTCAATTCATGATTCATGATTCAATGCATGATTCATGATTCATGATTCAATGCATGATTCATGATTCATGATTCGATTCATGATTTATGTTTGAATTCATGATTCATGATTCATGATTCGATTCATGATTCATGATTCATGATTCAATTCATGATTCATGATTTATGATTCAATTCATGATTCATGATTTATTTCATGATTCTTGATTCATGATTCAATTCATGATTCAATTCATTATATATGATTCAATTCATGATTCATGATTCAATTCATGATTCATGATTCAATGCATGATTCATTTCATGATTTATGATTCAATTCTTGATTCAATTCATTTTTCATGATTAATTTCATGATTCATGATCGATGATTCAATTCATGATTCAATTCATGATTCAGATAATGATTAATTTTATGATTTATAATTCATGATTCAATTCATGATTCAATTCATGATTCATGATTCAATTCATGATTCATGATTCATGATTCAAGATTCGATTCATGATTCAATTCATGATTCATGATTCATGATTCAATTCATGATTCGATTCATGATTCATGATTCGATTCATGATTCATGATTCATGATTCATGATTCAATTCATGATTCATGATTTAATTCATGATTCATGATGCATGATTCAATTCATGATTCATGAATCATGATTCGATTCATGATTCATGTTTCAATTCATGATTCAATTTATGATTCATGATTCAATTCATGATTCATGATTCATGATTCAATTCATGATTCATGAATCATGATTCGATTCATGATTCATGTTTCAAATCATGATTCAATTTATGATTCATAATTCATTTCATGATTCTTGATTCATGATTCAATTCATGATTCAATTCATGATTCAATTCATGATTCAATTTATGATTCATAATTCATGATTCAATTCATGATTCATTATTCAAATTATGATTCATGATTCATGATTCAATTCATGATTCATGATTCATGATTCGATTCATGATTCATGATTCAATTCATGATTCATGATTCAATTCATGATTCATGATTCATGATTCGATTCATGATTCATTATTAAATTTATGATTCATGATTAATATTATGATTCATGATCGATGATTCAATTCATGATTCAGATCATGATTCATTTTATGATTCATAATTCATGATTCAATTCATGATTCAATTCATGATTCATGATTCATGATTCAATTCATGATTCATGATTCATGATTCAATTAATGATTCATGATTCAAGATTCGATTCATGATTCAATTCATGATTCATGATTCATGATTCAATTGATGATTCGATTCATGATTCATGATTCATGATTCGATTCATGATTCATGATTCATGATTCATGATTCATGATTCAATTCATGATTCATGATTTAATTCATGATTCATGATTCATGATTCAATTGATGATTCGATTCATGATTCATGATTCATGATTCGATTCATGATTCATGATTCATGATTCATGATTCATGATTCAATTCATGATTCATGATTTAATTCATGATTCATGATTCATGATTCAATTCATGATTCATGAATCATGATTTGATTCATGATTCATGTTTCAATTCATGATTCAATTTATGATTCATGATTCAATTCATGATTCATGATTCAATTCATGATTCATGATTCAATTCATGATTAATAATTCATTTCATGATTCTTGATTCATGATTCCATTCATGATTCAGATCATGATTCATTTCATGATTCAATTTATGATTCATTTTTCAATTCATGATTCATGATTCATGATTCAATTCATGATTCATGATTCAATTCATGATTCATGATTCATTTCATTATTTATGATTTAAATCTTGATTCAATTCATGATTCATGATTTATTTCATGATTTGTTTCATGATTCATGATCGATGATTCAATTCATGATTCAGATCATGATTCATTTTATGATTCATATTTCATGATTCATTTTATGATTCATAATTCATGATTCAATTCATGATTCAATTCATGATTCATGATTCATGATTCAATTCATGATTCATGATTCATGATTCAATTCATGATTTATGATTCAATTCATGATTCATGATTCATGATTCAATTCATGATTCGATTCATGATTCATGATTCGATTCATGATTCATGATTCATGATTCAATTCATGATTCATGATTTAATTCATGATTCATGATTCATGATTCAATTCATGATTCATGAATCATGATTCGATTCATGATTCATGATTCAATTCATGATTTATGATTCATGATTCAATTCATGATTCATGATTCAATTCATGATTCATAATCCATGATTCATGATTCGATTCATGATTCATGATTCATGATTCAATTCATGATTCATGATTTAATTCATGATTCATGATTCATGATTCAATTCATGATTCATGATACAATTTATGATTCATGATTGATGATTCATGATTCATGATTCAATTCATGATTCATGATTCAATGCATGATTCATGATTCATGATTCAATGCATGATTCATGATTCATGATTCGATTCATGATTTATGTTTGAATTCATGATTCATGATTCATGATTCGATTCATGATTCATGATTCATGATTCAATTCATGATTCATGATTTATGATTCAATTCATGATTCATGATTTATTTCATGATTCTTGATTCATGATTCAATTCATGATTCAATTCATTATATATGATTCAATTCATGATTCATGATTCAATTCATGATTCATGATTCAATGCATGATTCATTTCATGATTTATGATTCAATTCTTGATTCAATTCATTTTTCATGATTAATTTCATGATTCATGATCGATGATTCAATTCATGATTCAATTCATGATTCAGATAATGATTAATTTTATGATTTATAATTCATGATTCAATTCATGATTCAATTCATGATTCATGATTCAATTCATGATTCATGATTCATGATTCAAGATTCGATTCATGATTCAATTCATGATTCATGATTCATGATTCAATTCATGATTCGATTCATGATTCAATTCATGATTCGATTTATGGTTCATGATTCGATTCATGATTCATGATTCATGATTCATGATTCAATTCATGATTCATGATTTAATTCATGATTCATGATGCATGATTCAATTCATGATTCATGAATCATGATTCGATTCATGATTCATGTTTCAATTCATGATTCAATTTATGATTCATGATTCAATTCATGATTCATGATTCATGATTCAATTCATGATTCATGAATAATGATTCGATTCATGATTCATGTTTCAAATCATGATTCAATTTATGATTCATAATTCATTTCATGATTCTTGATTCATGATTCAATTCATGATTCAATTCATGATTCAATTCATGATTCAATTTATGATTCATAATTCATGATTCAATTCATGATTCATTATTCAAATTATGATTCATGATTCATGATTCAATTCATGATTCATGATTCATGATTCGATTCATGATTCATGATTCAATTCATGATTCATGATTCAATTCATGATTCATGATTCATGATTCGATTCATGATTCATTATTAAATTTATGATTCATGATTAATATTATGATTCATGATCGATGATTCAATTCATGATTCAGATCATGATTCATTTTATGATTCATAATTCATGATTCAATTCATGATTCAATTCATGATTCATGATTCATGATTCAATTCATGATTCATGATTCATGATTCAATTAATGATTCATGATTCAAGATTCGATTCATGATTCAATTCATGATTCATGATTCATGATTCAATTGATGATTCGATTTATGATTCATGATTCGATTCATGATTCATGATTCATGATTCATGATTCATGATTCAATTCATGATTCATGATTTAATTCATGATTCATGATTCATGATTCAATTGATGATTCGATTCATGATTCATGATTCATGATTCGATTCATGATTCATGATTCATGATTCATGATTCATGATTCAATTCATGATTCATGATTTAATTCATGATTCATGATTCATGATTCAATTCATGATTCATGAATCATGATTTGATTCATGATTCATGTTTCAATTCATGATTCAATTTATGATTCATGATTCAATTCATGATTCATGATTCAATTCATGATTCATGATTCAATTCATGATTAATAATTCATTTCATGATTCTTGATTCATGATTCAATTCATGATTCAGATCATGATTCATTTCATGATTCAATTCATGATTCATTTTTCAATTCATGATTCATGATTCATGATTCAATTCATGATTCATGATTCAATTCATGATTCATGATTCATTTCATGATTCATTTCATTATTTATGATTTAAATCTTGATTCAATTCATGATTCATGATTTATTTCATGATTTGTTTCATGATTCATGATCGATGATTCAATTCATGATTCAGATCATGATTCATTTTATGATTCATAATTCATGATTCATTTTATGATTCATAATTCATGATTCAATTCATGATTCAATTCATGATTCATGATTCATGATTCAATTCATGATTCATGATTCATGATTCAATTCATGATTTATGATTCAATTCATGATTCATGATTCATGATTCAATTCATGATTCGATTCATGATTCATGATTCGATTCATGATTCATGATTCATGATTCAATTCATGATTCATGATTTAATTCATGATTCATGATTCATGATTCAATTCATGATTCATGAATCATGATTCGATTCATGATTCATGTTTCAATTCATGATTTATGATTCATGATTCAATTCATGATTTATGATTCATGATTCAATTCATGATTCATGATTCAATTCATGATTCATAATCCATGATTCATGATTCGATTCATGATTCATGATTCAATTCATGATTCATGATTTAATTCATGATTCATGATTCATGATTCAATTCATGATTCATGATACAATTTATGATTCATGATTGATGATTCATGATTCATGATTCAATTCATGATTCATGATTCAATTCATGATTCATGATTCAATGCATGATTCATGATTCATGATTCAATGCATGATTCATGATTCATGATTCGATTCATGATTTATGTTTGAATTCATGATTCATGATTCATGATTCGATTCATGATTCATGATTCATGATTCAATTCATGATTCATGATTTATGATTCAATTCATGATTCATGATTTATTTCATGATTCTTGATTCATGATTCAATTCATGATTCAATTCATTATATATGATTCAATTCATGATTCATGATTCAATTCATGATTCATGATTCAATGCATGATTCGTTTCATGATTTATGATTCAATTCTTGATTCAATTCATTTTTCATGATTAATTTCATGATTCATGATCGATGATTCAATTCATGATTCAATTCATGATTCAGATAATGATTAATTTTATGATTTATAATTCATGATTCAATTCATGATTCAATTCATGATTCATGATTCAATTCATGATTCATGATTCATGATTCAAGATTCGATTCATGATTCAATTCATGATTCATGATTCATGATTCAATTTATGATTCGATTCATGATTCATGATTCGATTCATGATTAATGATTCATGATTCATGATTCAATTCATGATTCATGATTTAATTCATGATTCATGATGCATGATTCAATTCATGATTCATGAATCATGATTCGATTCATGATTCATGTTTCAATTCATGATTCAATTTATGATTCATGATTCAATTCATGATTCATGATTCATGATTCAATTCATGATTCATGAATCATGATTCGATTCATGATTCATGTTTCAAATCATGATTCAATTTATGATTCATAATTCATTTCATGATTCTTGATTCATGATTCAATTCATGATTCAATTCATGATTCAATTCATGATTCAATTTATGATTCATAATTCATGATTCAATTCATGATTCATTATTCAAATTATGATTCATGATTCATGATTCAATTCATGATTCATGATTCATGATTCGATTCATGATTCATGATTCAATTCATGATTCATGATTCAATTCATGATTCATGATTCATGATTCGATTCATGATTCATTATTAAATTTATGATTCATGATTAATATTATGATTCATGATCGATGATTCAATTCATGATTCAGATCATGATTCATTTTATGATTCATAATTGATGATTCAATTCATGATTCAATTCATGATTCATGATTCATGATTCAATTCATGATTCATGATTCATGATTCAATTAATGATTCATGATTCAAGATTCGATTCATGATTCAATTCATGATTCATGATTCATGATTCAATTGATGATTCGATTCATGATTCATGATTCATGATTCGATTCATGATTCATGATTCATGATTCATGATTCATGATTCAATTCATGATTCATGATTTAATTCATGATTCATGATTCATGATTCAATTCATGATTCATGAATCATGATTTGATTCATGATTCATGTTTCAATTCATGATTCAATTTATGATTCATGATTCAATTCATGATTCATGATTCAATTCATGATTCATGATTCAATTCATGATTAATAATTCATTTCATGATTCTTGATTCATGATTCAATTCATGATTCAGATCATGATTCATTTCATGATTCAATTCATGATTCATTTTTCAATTCATGATTCATGATTCATGATTCAATTCATGATTCATGATTCAATTCATGATTCATGATTCATTTCATGATTCATTTCATTATTTATGATTTAAATCTTGATTCAATTCATGATTCATGATTTATTTCATGATTTGTTTCATGATTCATGATCGATGATTCAATTCATGATTCAGATCATGATTCATTTTATGATTCATAATTCATGATTCAATTCATGATTCAATTCATGATTCATGATTCATGATTCAATTCATGATTCATGATTCATGATTCAATTAATGATTCATGATTCAAGATTCGATTCATGATTTATGATTCAATTCATGATTCATGATTCATGATTCAATTCATGATTCGATTCATGATTCATGATTCGATTCATGATTCATGATTTATGATTCATGATTCAATTCATGATTCATGATTTAATTCATGATTCATGATTCATGATTCAATTCATGATTCATGAATCATGATTCGATTCATGATTCATGTTTCAATTCATGATTTATGATTCATGATTCAATTCATGATTTATGATTCATGATTCAATTCATGATTCATGATTCAATTCATGATTCATAATCCATGATTCATGATTCGATTCATGATTCATGATTCATGATTCAATTCATGATTCATGATTCATTTCATGATTTATTTCACAATTCTTGATTCATGATTTATTTCACAATTTATTTCATGATTAATGATTCGATTCATGATTCAATTCATGATTCATGATTCATGATTCAATTTATGATTCATGATTCGATTCATTATTCATGATTCAATTCTTGATTCATGATTCATGAATTATGATTCAATTCATGATTCATGATTTATGATTCAATTTATAATTCATGATTTAATTCATGATTCATGATTCAATTCATGATTCAATTCATGATTCATGATTCATGATTTAATTCATGATTCATGATTCATGATTTAATTCATGATTCATGATTCATGATTCAATTCATGATTCAATTCATGATTCATGATTCATGATTCAATTAATGATTCATGATTCAAGATTCAATTCATGATTCATGATTTAATTCATGATTCATGATTCATGATTCAATCATGATTTGATTCATGATTCATGATTCATGATTCATGATTCAATTAATGATTCATGATTCAAGATTCAATTAATGATTCATGATTTAATTCATGATTCATGATTCATGATTCAATTCATGATTTGATTCATGATTCATGATTCATGATTCGATTCATGATTCATGATTTATGATTCAATTCATGATTCATGATTCAATTCATGATTTATGATTTAATTCATGATTCATGAATCATGATTCGATATATGATTCATGATTCATGATTAATGATTCAATTAATGATTCAAGATTCAAATCATGATTCATGATTTAATTCATGATTCATGATTCATGATTCAATTCATGATTCATGATTCAATTCATGATTCATGATTCAATTCATGATTCATGATATAATTTATGATTCATGATTGATGATTCATGATTGATGATTCAATTCATGATTCATGATTCAATTCATGATTCATGATTCAATGCATTATTCATGATTCATGATTCAATGCATGATTCATGATTCATGATTTGATTTATGATTCATGATTCATGATTCAATTCATGATTCATGATTTATGATTCAATTCATGATTCATGATTTATTTCATTATTCTTGATTCATGATTCAATTCATGATTCAATTCATTATATATGATTCAATTCATGATTCATGATTCAATTCATGATTCATGATTCATTTCATGATTTATGATTTAATTCTTGATTCAATTCATTTTTCATGATTAATTTCATGATTCATGATCGATGATTCAATTCATGATTCAATTCATGATTCAATTCATGATTCAATTTATGATTCATAATTCATGATTCAATTCATGATTCATTATTCAAATTATGATTCATGATTCATGATTCAATTCATGATTCATGATTCATGATTCGATTCATGATTCATGATTTAATTCATGATTCATGATTCATGATTCGATTCATGATTCATGATTCGATTCATGATTCATTATTCGATTCATGATTCATGATTCATGATTCATGATTCAATTCATGATTTATGATTTAATTCATGATTCATGAATCATGATTCGATTCATGATTCATGATTCATGATTCATGATTCAATTAATGATTCAAGATTCAAGATTCAATTCATGATTCATGATTTAATTCATGATTCATGATTCATGATTCAATTCATGATTCATGATTCAATTCATGATTCATGATTCAATTTATGATTCATGATTGATAATTCATGATTGATGATTCAATTCATGATTCATGATTCAATTCATGATTCATGATTCAATGCATGATTCATGATTCATGATTCAATGCATGATTCATGATTCATGATTCGATTCATGATTTATGTTTGAATTCATGATCCAATTCATGATTCATTTCATGATTCATGATTGAATTCATGATTCATGATTTGTTTCATGATTCATTATTCAATTCTTGATTCATGATTCATGATTCAATTCATGATTCATGATTCATGATTCGATTCATGATTCATGATTCATGATTCAATTCATGATTCATGATTTATAATTCAATTCATGATTCATGATTTATTTCATGATTCTTGATTCATGATTCAATTCATGATTCAATTCATTATATATGATTCAATTCATGATTCATGATTCAATTCATGATTCATGATTCATTTCATGATTCATTTCATGATTTATGATTCAATTCTTGATTCAATTCATTTTTCATGATTAATTTCATGATTCATGATCGATGATTCAATTCATGATTCAGATGATGATTAATTGTATGATTTATAATTCATGATTCAATTCATGATTCAATTCATGATTCATGATTCATGATTCGATTCATGATTCATTATTAAATTTATGATTCATGATTAATATTATGATTCATGATCGATGATTCAATTCATGATTCAGATCATGATTCATTTTATGATTCATAATTGATGATTCAATTCATGATTCAATTCATGATTCATGATTCATGATTCAATTCATGATTCATGATTCATGATTCAATTAATGATTCATGATTCAAGATTCGATTCATGATTCAATTCATGATTCATGATTCATGATTCAATTGATGATTCGATTCATGATTCATGATTCATGATTCGATTCATGATTCATGATTCATGATTCATGATTCATGATTCAATTCATGATTCATGATTTAATTCATGATTCATGATTCATGATTCAATTCATGATTCATGAATCATGATTTGATTCATGATTCATGTTTCAATTCATGATTCAATTTATGATTCATGATTCAATTCATGATTCATGATTCAATTCATGATTCATGATTCAATTCATGATTAATAATTCATTTCATGATTCTTGATTCATGATTCAATTCATGATTCAGATCATGATTCATTTCATGATTCAATTCATGATTCATTTTTCAATTCATGATTCATGATTCATGATTCAATTCATGATTCATGATTCAATTCATGATTCATGATTCATTTCATGATTCATTTCATTATTTATGATTTAAATCTTGATTCAATTCATGATTCATGATTTATTTCATGATTTGTTTCATGATTCATGATCGATGATTCAATTCATGATTCAGATCATGATTCATTTTATGATTCATAATTCATGATTCAATTCATGATTCAATTCATGATTCATGATTCATGATTCAATTCATGATTCATGATTCATGATTCAATTAATGATTCATGATTCAAGATTCGATTCATGATTTATGATTCAATTCATGATTCATGATTCATGATTCAATTCATGATTCGATTCATGATTCATGATTCGATTCATGATTCATGATTTATGATTCATGATTCAATTCATGATTCATGATTTAATTCATGATTCATGATTCATGATTCAATTCATGATTCATGAATCATGATTCGATTCATGATTCATGTTTCAATTCATGATTTATGATTCATGATTCAATTCATGATTTATGATTCATGATTCAATTCATGATTCATGATTCAATTCATGATTCATAATCCATGATTCATGATTCGATTCATGATTCATGATTCATGATTCAATTCATGATTCATGATTCATTTCATGATTTATTTCACAATTCTTGATTCATGATTTATTTCACAATTTATTTCATGATTAATGATTCGATTCATGATTCAATTCATGATTCATGATTCATGATTCAATTTATGATTCATGATTCGATTCATTATTCATGATTCAATTCTTGATTCATGATTCATGAATTATGATTCAATTCATGATTCATGATTTATGATTCAATTTATAATTCATGATTTAATTCATGATTCATGATTCAATTCATGATTCAATTCATGATTCATGATTCATGATTTAATTCATGATTCATGATTCATGATTTAATTCATGATTCATGATTCATGATTCAATTCATGATTCAATTCATGATTCATGATTCATGATTCAATTAATGATTCATGATTCAAGATTCAATTCATGATTCATGATTTAATTCATGATTCATGATTCATGATTCAATTCATGATTTGATTCATGATTCATGATTCATGATTCATGATTCAATTAATGATTCATGATTCAAGATTCAATTAATGATTCATGATTTAATTCATGATTCATGATTCATGATTCAATTCATGATTTGATTCATGATTCATGATTCATGATTCGATTCATGATTCATGATTTATGATTCAATTCATGATTCATGATTCAATTCATGATTTATGATTTAATTCATGATTCATGAATCATGATTCGATATATGATTCATGATTCATGATTAATGATTCAATTAATGATTCAAGATTCAAATCATGATTCATGATTTAATTCATGATTCATGATTCATGATTCAATTCATGATTCATGATTCAATTCATGATTCATGATTCAATTCATGATTCATGATATAATTTATGATTCATGATTGATGATTCATGATTGATGATTCAATTCATGATTCATGATTCAATTCATGATTCATGATTCAATGCATTATTCATGATTCATGATTCAATGCATGATTCATGATTCATGATTTGATTTATGATTCATGATTCATGATTCAATTCATGATTCATGATTTATGATTCAATTCATGATTCATGATTTATTTCATTATTCTTGATTCATGATTCAATTCATGATTCAATTCATTATATATGATTCAATTCATGATTCATGATTCAATTCATGATTCATGATTCATTTCATGATTTATGATTTAATTCTTGATTCAATTCATTTTTCATGATTAATTTCATGATTCATGATCGATGATTCAATTCATGATTCAATTCATGATTCAATTCATGATTCAATTTATGATTCATAATTCATGATTCAATTCATGATTCATTATTCAAATTATGATTCATGATTCATGATTCAATTCATGATTCATGATTCATGATTCGATTCATGATTCATGATTTAATTCATGATTCATGATTCATGATTCGATTCATGATTCATGATTCGATTCATGATTCATTATTCGATTCATGATTCATGATTCATGATTCATGATTCAATTCATGATTTATGATTTAATTCATGATTCATGAATCATGATTCGATTCATGATTCATGATTCATGATTCATGATTCAATTAATGATTCAAGATTCAAGATTCAATTCATGATTCATGATTTAATTCATGATTCATGATTCATGATTCAATTCATGATTCATGATTCAATTCATGATTCATGATTCAATTTATGATTCATGATTGATAATTCATGATTGATGATTCAATTCATGATTCATGATTCAATTCATGATTCATGATTCAATGCATGATTCATGATTCATGATTCAATGCATGATTCATGATTCATGATTCGATTCATGATTTATGTTTGAATTCATGATCCAATTCATGATTCATTTCATGATTCATGATTGAATTCATGATTCATGATTTGTTTCATGATTCATTATTCAATTCTTGATTCATGATTCATGATTCAATTCATGATTCATGATTCATGATTCGATTCATGATTCATGATTCATGATTCAATTCATGATTCATGATTTATAATTCAATTCATGATTCATGATTTATTTCATGATTCTTGATTCATGATTCAATTCATGATTCAATTCATTATATATGATTCAATTCATGATTCATGATTCAATTCATGATTCATGATTCATTTCATGATTCATTTCATGATTTATGATTCAATTCTTGATTCAATTCATTTTTCATGATTAATTTCATGATTCATGATCGATGATTCAATTCATGATTCAGATGATGATTAATTGTATGATTTATAATTCATGATTCAATTCATGATTCAATTCATGATTCATGATTCAATTCATGATTCATGATTCATGATTCAAGATTCGATTCATGATTCAATTCTTGATTCATGATTCATGATTGAATTCATGATTTGATTCATGATTCGTGATTCGATTCATGATTCATGATTCATGATTCATGATTCAATTCATGATTCATGATTTAATTCATGATTCATGATGCATGATTCAATTCATGATTCATGAATCATGATTCGATTCATGATTCATGTTTCAATTCATGATTCAATTTATGATTCATGATTCAATTCATGATTCATGATTCATGATTCAATTCATGATTCATGAATCATGATTCGATTCATGATCCATGTTTCAATTCATGATTCAATTTATGATTCATAATTCATTTCATGACTCTTGATTCATGATTCAATTCATGATTCAATTCATGATTCAATTTATGATTCATAATTCATGATTCAATTCATGATTCATTATTCAAATTATGATTCATGATTCATGATTCAATTCATGATTCATGATTCATGATTCGATTCATGATTCATGATTCAATTCATGATTCATGATTCATGATTCGATTCATGATTCATTATTCAATTCATGATTCATGATTAATTTCATGATTCATGATCGATGATTCAATTCATGATTCAGATCATGATTGATTTTATGATTCATAATTCATGATTCAATTCATGATTCAATTCATGATTCATGATTCATGATTCAATTCATGATTCATGATTCAATTAATGATTCATGATTCAAGATTCGATTCATGATTCAATTCATGATTCATGATTCATGATTCAATTCATGACTCGATTCATGATTCATGATTCATGATTCGATTCATGATTCATGATTCATGATTCAATTCATGATTCATGATTTAATTCATGATTCATGATTCATGATTAAATTCATGATTCATGAATCATGATTTGATTCATGATTCATGTTTCAATTCATGATTCAATTTATGATTCATGATTCAATTCATGATTCATGATTCAATTCATGATTCATGATTCAATTCATGATTCATAATTCATTTCATGATTCTTGATTCATGATTTAATTCATGATTCAATTCATGATTCAATTCATGATTCAATTTATGATTCATAATTCATGATTCAATTCATGATTCATTATTCAAATTATGATTCATTATTCATGATTCAATTCATGATTCATGATTCATGATTCGATTCATGATTCATGATTCAATTCATGATTCAAATTTATGATTCATGATTCATGATTCCATTCATGATTCATTATTCAATTCATGATTCATGATTAATTTCATGATTCATGATCGATGATTCAATTCATGATTCAGATCATGATTCATTTTATGATTCATAATTCATGATTCAATTCATGATTCAATTCATGATTCATGATTCATGATTCAACTCATGATTCATGATTCATGATTCAACTAATGATTCATGATTCAAGATTCGATTCATGATTCAATTCATGATTCATGATTCATGATTCAATTCATGATTCGATTCATGATTCATGATTCATGATTCGATTCATGAATCATGATTCATGATTTATGATTCATGATTCAATTCATGATTCATGATTTAATTCATGATTCATGATTCATGATTCAATTCATGATTCATGAATCATGATTCGATTCATGATTCATGTTTCAATTCATGATTCAATTTATGATTCATGATTCAATTCATGATTCATGATTCAATTCATGATTCATGATTCAATTCATGATTCATAATTCATTTCATGATTCTTGATTCATGATTCAATTCATGATTCAATTCATGATTCAATTTATGATTCATAATTCATGATTCAATTCATGATTCATTATTCAAATTATGATTCATGATTCATGATTCAATTCATGATTCATGATTCATGATTCGATTCATGATTCATGATTCAATTCATGATTCGATTCATGATTCATGATTCAATTCATGATTCATTATTCGATTCATGATTCATGATTCATGATTCATGATTCAATTCATGATTCATGATTCAATTCATGATTCATGAATCATGATTCGATTCATGATTCATGTTTCAATTCATTATTCAATTCTTGATTAAATTCATAATTCAATTCATGATTCATGATTCATGATTCATGATTCAATGCATAATTCATGATTCATGATTCAATGATTTATTCAAGATTCATGATTCGATTCATGATACATGTTTGAATTCATGATTCAATTCATGATTCATGATTTAATTCATGATTCATGATTCATGATTCATGATTCAATTCATGATTCATGATTCAATTCATGATTCATGATTAATTTCATGATTCATTTCATGATTTATGATTCAATTCTTGATTCAATTCATGATTCATGATTTATTTCATGATTTATTTCATGATTTATGATCGATGATTCAATTCATGATTCAGATCATGATTCATTTTATGATTCATAATTTATGATTCAATTCATGATTCAATTCATGATTCATGATTCATGATTCATGATTCAATTAATGATTCATGATTCAAGATTCGATTCATGATTCATGATTCAATTCATGATTCATGATTCATGATTCAATTCATGATTCGATTCATGATTCATGATTCATGATTCATGATTCGATTCATGATTCATGATTTATGATTCATGATTCAATTCATGATTCATGATTTAATTCATGATTCATGATTCATGATTCAATTCATGATTCATGATTCAATTCATAATTCATAATTCATTTCATGATTCTTGATTCATGATTCAATTCATGATTCAATTCATGATTCAATTTATGATTCATAATTCATGATTCAATTCATGATTCATTATTCAAATTATGATTCATGATTCAATTCATGATTCATGATTCATGATTCAATTCATGATTCATGATTCAATTCATGATTCATGATTCATGATTCGATTCATGATTCATGATTCAATTCATGATTCATTATTCGATTCATGATTCATGATTCATGATTCATGATTCAATTCATGATTCATGATTCAATTCATGATTCATGAATCATGATTCGATTCATGATTCATGTTTCAATTCATTATTCAATTCTTGATTAAATTCATAATTCAATTCATGATTCATGATTCATGATTCAATGCATAATTCATGATTCATGATTCAATGCATTATTCAAGATTCATGATTCGATTCATGATACATGTTTGAATTCATGATTCAATTCATGATTCATGATTTAATTCATGATTCATGATTCATGATTCAATTCATGATTCATGATTCAATTCATGATTCATGATTAATTTCATGATTCATTTCATGATTTATGATTCAATTCTTGATTCAATTCATGATTCATGATTTATTTCATGATTTATTTCATGATTTATGATCGATGATTCAATTCATGATTCAGATCATGATTCATTTTATGATTCATAATTCATGATTTAATTCATGATTTAATTCATGATACATGATTCAATTCATGATTCATGATTCATAATTCAATTAATGATTCATGATTCAAGATTCGATTCATGATTCATTATTAATGATTCATGATTCAATTCATGATTCATGATTTAATTCATGATTCATGATTCATGATTCAATTCATGATTCATGAATCATGATTCGATTCATGATTCATGTTTCAATTCATGATTCGATTTATTATTCATGATTCAATTCATGATTCATGATTCAATTTGTGATTCATGATTCAATTCGTGATTCATGATTCGTGATTCATGATTCATAAATCGTGATTCATGATTCATGATTCATGATTCAATTCATGATTCAATTCATGATTTATGATTTATGATTCAATTCATGATTCATGATTCATGATTCAATTCATGATTCATGATTCAATTCATGATTCATGATTCGATTCATGACTCATGATTCATGATTCATGATTCAATTCATGATTCATGATTCAATTCATGATTCATTATTCTTAATTCAATTCATGATACATGAATCATGATTCGATTCATGATTCATGATTCTTAATTCATGATTCAATTCATGATTCATGATTCGATTAATGATTCATGATTCAATTCTTGATTCATGATTTATGATTTGATTCATGATTCATGATTCATTTTGATGATTCAATTCATGATTCATTATTCAAATTATGATTCATGATTCATGATTCAATTCATGATTCATGATTCATGATTCGATTCATGATTCATGATTCAATCCATGATTCATGATTCATGATTCGATTCATGATTAATTATTCAATTCATGATTCATGATTAATTTCATGGTTCATGATCGATGATTCAATTCATGATTCAGATCATGATTCATTTTATGATTCATAATTCATGATTCAATTCATGATTCAATTCATGATTCATGATTCATGATTCAACTAATGATTCATGATTCAAGATTCGATTCATGATTCAATTCATGATTCGATTCATGATTCATGATTCGATTCATGATTCATGATTCATGATTCATGATTCATGATTCAATTCATGATTCATGATTTAATTCATGATTCATGATTCATGATTCAATTCATGATTCATGAATCATGATTCGATTCATGATTCATGTTTCATTTTATGATTCAATTTATGATTCATGATTCAATTCATGATTCATGATTCAATTCATGATTCATGATTCAATTCATGATTCATAATTCATTTCATGATTCTTGATTCATGATTCAATTCATGATTCAATTCATGATTCAATTCATGATTCAATTTATGATTCATAATTCATGATTCAATTCATGATTCATTATTCAAATTATGATTTATGATTCATGATTCAATTCATGATTCATGATTCGATTCATGATTCATGATTCAATTCATGATTCGATTCATGATTCATGATTCAATTCATGATTCATGATTCATGATTCGATTCATGATTCATGATTCGATTCATGATTCATTATTCGATTCATGATTCATGATTCATGATTCATGATTCAATTCATGATTCATGATTCAATTCATGATTCATGAATCATGATTTGATTCATGATTCATGTTTCAATTCATTATTCAATTCTTGATTAAATTCATAATTCAATTCATGATTCATGATTCATGATTCATGATTCAATGCATAATTCATGATTCATGATTCAATGCATTATTCAAGATTCATGATTCGATTCATGATACATGTTTGAATTCATGATTCAATTCATGATTCATGATTTAATTCATGATTCATGATACATGATTCATGATTCAATTCATGATTCATGATTCAATTCATGATTCATGATTAATTTCATGATTCATTTCATGATTTATGATTCAATTCTTGATTCAATTCATGATTCATGATTTATTTCATGATTTATTTCATGATTTATGATCGATGATTCAATTCATGATTCAGATCATGATTCATTTTATGATTCATAATTTATGATTCAATTCATGATTCAATTCATGATTCATGATTCATGATTCAATTCATGATCCATGATTCATGATTCAATTAATGATTCATGATTTATGATTCGATTCATGATTCATGATTTATGATTCATGATTCAATTCATGATTCATGATTTAATTCATGATTCATGATTTATGATTCGATTCATGATTCATGATTCAATTCATAATTCATAATTCATTTCATGATTCTTGATTCATGATTCAATTCATGATTCAATTCATGATTCAATTTATGATTCATAATTCATGATTCAATTCATGATTCATTATTCAAATTATGATTCATGATTCATGATTCAATTCATGATTCATGATTCATGATTCGATTCATGATTCATGATTCAATTCATGATTCATGATTCATGATTCGATTTATGATTCATGATTCAATTCATGATTCATTATTCGATTCATGATTCATGATTCATGATTCATGATTCAATTCATGATTCATGATTCAATTCATGATTCATGAATCATGATTCGATTCATGATTCATGTTTCAATTCATGATTCAATTCTTGATTAAATTCATAAATCAATTCATGATTCATGATTCATGATTCAATGCATAATTCATGATTCATGATTCAATGCATTATTCAAGATTCATGATTCGATTCATGATACATGTTTGAATTCATGATTCAATTCATGATTCATGATTTAATTCATGATTCATGATTCATGATTCAATTCATGATTCATGATTCAATTCATGATTCATGATTAATTTCATGATTCATTTCATGATTTATGATTCAATTCTTGATTCAATTCATGATTCGATTCAAGATTCATGATTCAATTCATGATTCATGATTCATGATTCGATTCATGATTCATGATTCGATTCATGATTCATTATTCGATTCATGATTCATGATTCATGATTCATGATTCAATTCATGATTCATGATTCAATTCATGATTCATGAATCATGATTTGATTCATGATTCATGTTTCAATTCATTATTCAATTCTTGATTAAATTCATAATTCAATTCATGATTCATGATTCATGATTCATGATTCAATGCATAATTCATGATTCATGATTCAATGCATTATTCAAGATTCATGATTCGATTCATGATACATGTTTGAATTCATGATTCAATTCATGATTCATGATTTAATTCATGATTCATGATACATGATTCATGATTCAATTCATGATTCATGATTCAATTCATGATTCATGATTCAATTCATGATTCATGATTCAATTCATGATTCATGATTAATTTCATGATTCATTTCATGATTTATGATTCACTTCTTGATTCAATTCATGATTCATGATTTATTTCATTATTTATTTCATGATTTATGATCGATGATTCAATTCATGATTCAGATCATGATTCATTTTATGATTCATAATTTATGATTCAATTCATGATTCAATTCATGATTCATGATTCATGATTCAATTCATGATTCATGATTCATGATTCAATTAATGATTCATGATTTATGATTCGATTCATGATTCATGATTTATGATTCATGATTCAATTCATGATTCATGATTTAATTCATGATTCATGATTCATGATTCAATTCATGATTCATGATTCAATTCATAATTCATAATTCATTTCATGATTCTTGATTCATGATTCAATTCATGATTCAATTCATGATTCAATTCATGATTCAATTTATGATTCATAATTCATGATTCAATTCATGATTCATTATTCAAATTATGATTCATGATTCATGATTCAATTCATGATTTATGATTCATGATTCGATTCATGATTCATGATTCAATTCATGATTCATGATTCATGATTCGATTCATGATTCATGATTCAATTCATGATTCATTATGCGATTCATGATTCATGATTCATGATTCATGATTCAATTCATGATTCATGATTCAATTCATGATTCATGAATCATGATTCGATTCATGATTCATGTTTCAATTCATGATTCAATTCTTGATTAAATTCATAAATCAATGCATAATTCATGATTCATGATTCAATGCATTATTCAAGATTCATGATTCGATTCATGATACATGTTTGAATTCATGATTCAATTCATGATTCATGATTTAATTCATGATTCATGATTCATGATTCAATTTATGATTCATGATTCAATTCATGATTCATGATTAATTTCATGATTCATTTCATGATTTATGATTCAATTCTTGATTCAATTCATGATTCATGATTTATTTCATGATTTATTTCATGATTTATGATCGATGATTCAATTCATGATTCATGATTCAATTCATGATTCATGATTCAATTCGTGATTCATGATTCAATTCGTGATTCATGATTCGTGATTCATGATTCATAAATCTTGATTCATGATTCATTTCATGACTCCTTTCATGATTCATGATTCATGATTCATGATTCAATTCATGATTCAATTCATGATTTATGATTTATGATTCAATTCATGATTCATGATTCATGATTCAATTCATGATTCATGATTCAATTCATGATTCATGATTCATAATTCAATTCATGATACATGAATCATGATTCGATTCATGATTCATGATTCCTAATTCATGATTCAATTCATGATTCATAATTCGATTCATGATTCATTATTCGATTCATGATTCGATTAATGATTCATGATTCAATTCTTGATTCATGATTTATGATTTGATTCATGATTCATGATTCATTTTGATGATTCATTTCATGATTCATGATTCCTGATTCAATTCATGATTTTATGATTCAATTCATGATTCATGATTCATTTCATGATTCATGGTTCAATTCATGATTCATGATTCATTTCATGATTCATTTCATGATTCACGATTCCTGATTCATTTTATGATTCATGACTCAATTCATGATTCATGATTTGATTCATTATTCATGATTCAGTTCATAAATTATGATTCAATTCATGATTCGTGATTCATGATTCAATTCATGATTCATGATTCAATTCATGATTCATTATTCATAATTCAATTCATGATACATGAATTATGATTCGATTCATGATTCATGATTCTTAATTCATGATTCAATTCATGATTCATAATTCGATTCATGATTCATTATTCGATTCATGATTCAATTCATGATTCACGATTCGATTAATGATTCATGATTCAATTCTTGATTCATGATTTATGATTTGATTCATGATTCATGATTCATTTTGATGATTCAATTCATGATTCATTATTCAAATTATGATTCATGATTCATGATTCAATTCATGATTCATGATTCATGATTCGATTCATGATTCATGATTCAATTCATGATTCATGATTCAATTCATGATTCATGATTCATGATTCGATTCATGATTCATTATTCAATTCATGATTTATGATTAATTTCATGGTTCATGATCGATGATTCAATTCATGATTCAGATCATGATTCATTTTATGATTCATAATTCATGATTCAATTCATGATTCAATTCATGATTCATGATTCATGATTCAATTCATGATTCATGATTCATGATTCAACTAATGATTCATGATTCAAGATTCGATTCATGATTCAATTCATGATTCGATTCATGATTCATGATTCATGATTCGATACATGATTCATGATTCATGATTCATGATTCATGATTCAATTCATGATTCATGATTTAATTCATGATTCATGATTCATGATTCAATTCATGATTCATGAATCATGATTCGATTCATGATTCATGTTTCAATTTATGATTCAATTTATGATTCATGATTCAATTCATGATTCATGATTCAATTCATGATTCATGATTCAATTCATGATTCATAATTCATTTCATGATTCTTGATTCATGATTCAATTCATGATTCAATTCATGATTCAATTCATGATTCAATTTATGATTCATAATTCATGATTCAATTAATGATTCATTATTCAAATTATGATTTATGATTCATGATTCAATTCATGATTCATGATTCATGATTCGATTCATGATTCATGATTCAATTCATGATTCGATTCATGATTCATGATTCAATTTATGATTCATGATTCATGATTCGATTCATGATTCATGATTCGATTCATGATTCATTATTTGATTCATGATTCATGATTCATGATTCATGATTCAATTCATGATTCATGATTCAATTCATGATTCATGAATCATGATTTGATTCATGATTCATGTTTCAATTCATTATTCAATTCTTGATTAAATTCATAATTCAATTCATGATTCATGATTCAATGCATAATTCATGATTCATGATTTAATGCATTATTCAAGATTCATGATTCGATTCATGATACATGTTTGAATTCATGATTCAATTCATGATTCATGATTTAATTCATGATTCATGATACATGATTCATGATTAAATTCATGATTCATGATTCAGTTCATGATTCATGATTAATTTCATGATTCATTTCATGATTTATGATTCAATTCTTGATTCAATTCATGATTCATGATTTATTTCATGATTTATTTCATGATTTATGATCGATGATTCAATTCATGATTCAGATCATGATTCATTTTATGATTCATAATTTATGATTCAATTCATGATTCAATTCATGATTCATGATTCATGATTCAATTCATGATTCATGATTCATGATTCAATTAATGATTCATGATTTATGATTCGATTCATGATTCATGATTTATGATTCATGATTCAATTCATGATTCATGATTTAATTCATGATTCATGATTCATGATTCAATTCATGATTCATGATTCAATTCATAATTCATAATTCATTTCATGATTCTTGATTCATGATTCAATTCATGATTCAATTCATGATTCAATTCATGATTCAATTTATGATTCATAATTCATGATTCAATTCATGATTCATTATTCAAATTATGATTCATGATTCATGATTCAATTCATGATTCATGATTCATGATTCGATTCATGATTCATGATTCAATTCATGATTCATGATTCATGATTCGATTCATGATTCATGATTCAATTCATGATTCATTATTCGATTCATGATTCATGATTCATGATTCAATTCATGATTCATGATTCAATTCATGATTCATGATTCAATTCATGATTCATAAATCATGATTCGATTCATGATTCATGTTTCAATTCATGATTCAATTCTTGATTAAATTCATAAATCAATTCATGATTCATGATTCATGATTCAATGCATAATTCATGATTCATGATTCAATGCATTATTCAAGATTCATGATTCGATTCATGATACATGTTTGAATTCATGATTCAATTCATGATTCATGATTTAATTCATGATTCATGATTCATGATTCAATTCATGATTCATGATTCAATTCATGATTCATGATTAATTTCATGATTCATTTCATGATTTATGATTCAATTCTTGATTCAATTCATGATTCATGATTTATTTCATGATTTATGATCGATGATTCAATTCATGATTCATGATTTATTTCATGATTCATGATTGATAATTCAATTGATGATTCAGATCATGATTCATTGTATGATTCATAATTCATGATTTAATTCATGATTTAATTCATGATACATGATTTAATTCATGATTCATGATTCATAATTCAATTAATGATTCATGATTCAAGATTCGATTCATGATTCATTATTAATGATTCATGATTCAATTCATGATTCATGATTTAATTCATGATTCATGAATCATGATTCGATTCATGATTCATGTTTCAATTCATGATTCGATTTATTATTCATGATTCAATTCATGATTCATGATTCAATTCGTGATTCATGATTCAATTCGTGATTCATGATTCGTGATTCATGATTCATAAATCTTGATTCATGATTCATTTCATGACTCCTTTCATGATTCATGATTCATGATTCATGATTCAATTCATGATTCAATTCATGATTTATGATTTATGATTCAATTCATGATTCATGATTCATGATTCAATTCATGATTCATGATTCAATTCATGATTCATGATTCGATTCATGACTCATGATTCATGATTCATGATTCAATTCATGATTCATGATTCAATTCATGATTCATGATTCATAATTCAATTCATGATACATGAATCATGATTCGATTCATGATTCATGATTCTTAATTCATGATTCAATTCATGATTCATAATTCGATTCATGATTCATTATTCGATTCATGATTTGATTAATGATTCATGATTCAATTCTTGATTCATGATTTATGATTTGATTCATGATTCATGATTCATTTTGATGATTCATTTCATGATTCATGATTCCTGATTCAATTCATGATTTTATGATTCAATTCATGATTCATGATTCATTTCATGATTCATGGTTCAATTCATGATTCATGATTCATTTCATGATTCATTTCATGATTCACGATTCCTGATTCATTTCATGATTCATGACTCAATTCATGATTCATGATTTGATTCATTATTCATGATTCAGTTCATGAATTATGATTCAATTCATGATTCGTGATTCATGATTCAATTCATGATTCATGATTCGATTCATTATTCATGATTCAAGATTCAATTCATGATTCATGATTCGATTCATGATTCATGATTCAATTCATGATTCAATTCATGATTCATGAATCATGATTCGATTCATGATTCATGTTTCAATTCATGATTCAATTCTTGATTCAATTCATAGTTCAATTCATGATTCATGATTCAATTCATGATTCCTGATTCATGATTCAATGCATGATTCATGATTCATGATTCGTATTATGATTCATGATTCAATTCCCGATTCATGATTCATGATTCAATTCATGATTCGATTCATGATTCATGATTCATGATTCATGATTCAATTCATGATACATGATTCATGATTCAATTCATAATTCATGATTCATGATTCGATTCATGATTCATGATTCAATTCATGATTCATGATTCAATTCATGATTTATGATTCATGATTCAATTCATGATTTATGATTCGATTCATGATTCATTATTCGATTCATGATTCAATTCATGATTCATGATTCAATTCATGATTTATGATTCATGATTCGATTCATGATTCATGATTCGATTCATGATTCATTATTCGATTCATGATTCATGATTCATGATTCATGATTCAATTCATGATTCATGATTCAATTCATGATTCATGAATCATGATTCAATTCATGATTCATGATTCAATTCATGATTCAATTCTTGATTAAATTCATGATTCATGATTCATGATTTGATTCATGATACATGTTTGAATTCATGATTCAATTCATGATTCATGATTCGATTCTTTTTACATGTTTGAATTCATGATTCAATTCATGATTCATTTCATGATTCAATTAATGATTCATGATTCAATTCATGATTCTTGATTCATGATTCATGATTCAATTCATGATTCATGATTCAATTCATGATTTATGAATCATGATTCATGATTCATGATTCAATTCATGATTCATGATTCAATTCATGATTCATGATTCGATTCATGACTCATGATTCATGATTCATGATTCAATTCATGATTCATGATTCGATTCATGACTCATGATTCATGATTCATGATTCAATTCATGATTCATGATTCAATTCATGATTCAATTCATGATTCATAATTCGATTCATGATTAATTATTCGATTCATGATTCAATTCATGATTCATGATTCGATTAATGATTCATGATTCAATTCTTGATTCATGATTTATGATTCGATTCATGATTCATGATTCATTTTGATGATTCATTTTATGATTCATGATTCCTGATTCAATTCAAGATTCATGATTAAATTCTTGATTCATGATTCATTTTGATGATTCATTTCATGATTCATGATTCCTGATTCAATTCATGATTTTATGATTCAATTCATGATTCATGATTCATTTCATGATTCATTTCATGATTCACGATTCCTGATTCATTTCATGATTCATGACTCAATTCATGATTCATGATTTGATTCATTATTCATGATTCAGTTCATGAATTATGATTCAATTCATGATTCGTGATTCATGATTCAATTCATGATTAATGATTCGATTCATGATTCATGATTCAATTCATGATTCATGATTAATGATTCAATTCATGATTCATGAATCATGATTCGATTCATGATTCATGTTTCAATTCATGATTCAATTCTTGATTCAATTCATAGTTCAATTCATGATTCATGATTCAATTCATGATTCATGATTCATGATTCAATTCCTGATTCATGATTCGTATTATGATTCATGATTCAATTCCTGATTCATGATTCATGATTCAATTCATGATTTGTGATTCATTTCATGATTCATGATTCATGATTCAATTCATGATTCAATTCATGATTCAATTTATGATTCATAATTCATGATTCAATTCATGATTCATGATTCAAATTATGATTCATGATTCATGATTAGATTCATGATTCATGTTTCAATTCATGATGCAATTCTTGATTAAATTCATAATTCAATTCATGATTCATGATTCATGATTCATGATTCAATGCATAATTCATGATTCATGATTCAATGCATTATTCAATATTCATGATTTGATTCATGATACATGTTTGAATTCATGATTCAATTCATGATTCATGATTTAATTCATGATTCATGATTCATTATTCAATTCATGATTTATGATTTAATTCATGATTCATGATTAATTTCATCATTCATTTCATGATTTATGATTCGATTCTTGATTCAATTCATGATTCATGATTTATTTCATAATTTATTTCATGATTTATGATCGATGATTCAATTCATGATTCAGATCATGATTCAATTTATGATTCATAATTCATGATTCAATTCATGATTCAATTCATGATTCATGATTCATGATTCAATTCATGATTCATGATTCATGATTCAATTAATGATTCATGATTCAAGATTCGATTCATGATTCATGATTCAATTCATGATTCATGATTCATGATTCAATTCATGATTCGATTCATGATTCATGATTCATGATTCGATTCATGATTCATGATTCATGATTCATGATTCAATTCATGATTCATGATTTAGTTCATGATTCTTGATTCATGATTCAATTCATGATTCAATTCATGATTCAATTCATGATTCATTTTATGATTCATAATTCATGATTCAATTCATGAATCATGATTCATGATTCAAATTATGATTCATGATTCATGATTCATGATTCAATTCACGATTCATGATTCATGATTCGATTCATGATTCATGATTCAATTCATGATTCATGATTCAATTCATGATTTATTTTATGATTCATTTCATGATTAATGATTCCTGATTCACTTCATGATTCATGATTCAATTCATGATTTGTGATTCATTTCATGATTCATGATTCAATTCATGATTCAATTCATGATTCAATTTATGATTCATAATTCATGATTCAATTCATGATTTAATTCATGATTCATGATTCAATTCATGATTCATGATTCAATTCATGATTCATAATTCATGATTCAGGATTCAATTCATGATTCATTAATCATGATTCAATTCATGATTCATGATTCGATTCATGATTCATGATTCATGATTCATAATTCAATGCATAATTCATGATTCATGATTCAATGCATTATTAAAGATTCATGATTTGATTCATGATACATGTTTGAATTCATGATCAAATTCATGATTCATGATTTAATTCATGATTCATGATTCATGATTCATGATTCATGATTCAATTCATGATTCATGATTCAATTCATGATTCATGATTAATTTCATGATTCATTTCATGATTTATGTTTCAATTCTTGATTCAATTCATGATTCATGATTTATTTCATGATTTATTTCATGATTTATGATCGATGATTCAATTCATGATTCAGATCATGATTCATTTTATGATTCATAATTCATGATTCAATTCATGATTCAATTCATGATTCATGATTCATGATTCAATTCATGATTCATGATTCATGATTCAATTAATGATTCATGATTCAAGATTCGATTCATGATTCATGATTCAATTCATGATTCATGATTCATGATTCAATTCATGATTCGATTCATGATTCATGATTCATGATTCGATTCATGATTCATGATTCATGATTCATGATTCATGATTCAATTCATGATTCATGATTTAATTCATGATTCATGATTCATGATTCAATTCATGATTCATGATTCAATTCATGATTCATAATTCATTTCATGATTCTTGATTCATGATTCAATTCATGATTCAATTCATGATTCAATTCATGATTCAATTTATGATTCATAATTCATGATTCAATTCATGATTCATTATTCAAATTATGATTCATGATTCATGATTCAATTCATGATTCATGATTCATGATTCGATTCATGATTCATGATTCAATTCATGATTCATGATTCATGATTCGATTCATGATTCATTATTCGATTCATGATTCATGATTCATGATTCATGATCCATGATTCATGATTCATGATTCATGATCCATGATTCATGATTCAATTCATGATTCATGATTCAATTCATGATTCATGATTCAATTCATGATTCATGAATCATAATTCGATTCATGATTCATGTTTCAATTCATGATTTAATTCTTGATTAAATTCATAATTCAATTCATGATTCATGATTCATGATTCATGATTCAATGCATTATTCAAGATTCATGATTCGATTCATGATACATGTTTGAATTCATGATTCAATTCATGATTCATGATTTAATTCATGATTCATGATTCATTATTCAATTCATGATTTATGATTCAATTCATGATTCATGAATATTTTCATGATTCATTTCATGATTTATGATTCAATTCTTGATTCAATTCATGATTCATGATTTATTTCATAATTTATTTCATGATTTATGATCGATGATTCAATTCATGATTCAGATCATGATTCAATTTATGATTCATAATTGATGATTCAATTCATGATTCAATTCATGATTCATGATTCATGATTCAATTCATGATTCATGATTCATGATTCAATTAATGATTCATGATTCAAGATTCGATTCATGATTCATGATTCAATTCATGATTCATGATTCATGATTCAATTCATGATTCGATTCATGATTCATGATTCGATTCATGATTCATAATTCATGATTCATGATTCAATTCATGATTCATGATTTAATTCATGATTCATGATTAATGATTCAATTCATGATTCATGAATCATGATTTGATTCATGATTCATGTTTCAATTCATGATTCAATTTATGATTCATGATTCAATTCATGATTCATGATTCAATTCATGATTCATAATTCAATTCATGATTCATAATTCATTTCATGATTCTTGATTCATGATTCAATTCATGATTCAATTCATGATTCAATTCATGATTCATTTTATGATTCATAATTCATGATTCAAGTCATGAATCATGATTCATGATTCAAATTATGATTCATGATTCATGATTCAATTCATGATTCATGATTCATGATTCGATTCATGATTCATGATTCAATTCATGATTCATGATTCAATTCATGATTTATTTTATGATTCATTTCATGATTCATGATTCCTGATTCACTTCATGATTCATGATTCAATTCATGATTTGTGATTCATTTCATGATTCATGATTCATGATTCAATCATTGATTCAATTCATGATTCAATTTATGATTCATAATTCATGATTCAATTCATGATTTAATTCATGATTCATGATTCAATTCATGATTCATAATTCATGATTCAGGATTCAATTCATGATTCATGATTCATGATTCAATTCATGATTAATGATTCGATTCATGATTCATGATTCATGATTCATGATTCAATGCATAATTCATGATTCATGATTCAATGCATTATTCAAGATTCATGATTCGATTCATGATACATGTTTGAATTCATGATTCAATTCATGATTCATGATTTAATTCATGATTCATGATTCATGATTCATGATTCATGATTCAATTCATGATTCATGATTCAATTCATTATTCATGATTCAATTCATGATTCATGATTAATTTCATGATTCATTTCATGATTTATGATTCAATTCTTGATTCAATTCATGATTCATGATTTATTTCATGATTTATGATCGATGATTCAATTCATGATTTAGATCATGATTCATTTTATGATTCATAATTCATGATTCAATTCATGATTCCATTCATGATTCATGATTCATGATTCAATTCATGATTCATGATTCATGATTCAATTAATGATTCATGATTCAAGATTTGATTCATGATTCATGATTCAATTCATGATTCATGATTCATGATTCAATTCATGATTCGATTCATGATTCATGATTCATGATTCGATTCATGATTCATGATTCATGATTCGATTCATGATTCATGATTCATGATTCATGATTCAATTCATGATTCATGATTTAATTCATGATTCATGATTCATGATTCGATTCATGATTCATGATTCATGATTCATGATTTAATTCATGATTCATGATTCATGATTCAATTCATGATTCATGATTCAATTCATGATTCAATTCATGATTCAATTTATGATTCATAATTCATGATTCAATTCATGATTCATTATTCAAATTATGATTCATGATTCATGATTCAATTCATGATTCATGATTCAATTCATGATTCATGATTCATGTTTCGATTCATGATTCATTATTCGATTCATGATTCATGATTCATGATTCATGATCCATGATTCATGATTCAATTCATGATTCATGATTCAATTCATGATTCATGATTCAATTCATGATTCATGAATCATGATTCGATTCATGATTCATGTTTCAATTCATGATTCAATTCTTGATTAAATTCATAATTCAATTCATGATTCATGATTCATGATTCATGATTCAATGCATAATTCATGATTCATGATTCAATGCATTATTCAAGATTCATGATTCGATTCATGATACATGTTTGAATTCATGATTCAATTCATGATTCATGATTTAATTCATGATTCATGATTCATTATTCAATTCATGATTTATGATTCAATTCATGATTCATGATTAATTTCATGATTCATTTCATGATTTATGATTCAATTCTTGATTCAATTCATGATTCATAATTTATTTCATAATTTATTTCATGATTTATGATCGATGATTCAATTCATGATTCAGATCATGATTCATTTTATGATTCATAATTCATGATTCAATTCATGATTCAATTCATGATTCATGATTCATGATTTAATTCATGATACATGATTCAATTCATGATTCATGATTCATAATTCAATTAATGATTCATGATTCAAGATTCGATTCATGATTCATTATTAATGATTCATGATTCAATTCATGATTCATGATTTAATTCATGATTCATGATTCATGATTCAATTCATGATTCATGAATCATGATTCAATTCATGATTCATGTTTCAATTCATGATTCGATTTATTATTCATGATTCAATTCATGATTCATGATTTAATTCGTGATTCATGATTCAATTCGTGATTCATGATTCGTGATTCATGATTCATAAATCGTGATTCATGATTCATTTCATGACTCCTTTCATGATTCATGATTCATGATTCATGATTCAATTCATGATTCAATTCATGATTTATGATTTATGATTCAATTCATGATTCATGATTCATGATTCAATTCATGATTCATGATTCAATTCATGATTCGATTCAAGACTCATGATTCATGATTCATGATTCAATTCATGATTCATGATTCAATTCATGATTCATGATTCAATTCATGATTCATGAATCATGATTCGATTCATGATTCATGATTCTTAATTCATGATTCAATTCATGATTCATAATTCGATTCATGATTCATGATTCGATTCATGATTCAATTCATGATTCATGATTCGATTAATGATTCATGATTCAATTCTTGATTCATGATTTATGATTCGATTCATGATTCATTTTGATGATTCATTTCATGATTCATGATTCCTGATTCAATTCGTGATTCATGATTAAATTCATGATTCATGATTCATTTTGATGATTCATTTCATGATTCATGATTCCTGATTCAATTCATGATTTTATGATTCAATTCATGATTCATGATTCATTTCATGATTTATGGTTCAATTCATGATTCATGATTTATTTCATGATTCATTTCATGATTCACGATTCCTGATTCAATTCATGATTCATGACTCAATTCATGATTCATGATTTGATTCATTATTCATGATTCAGTTCATGAATTATAATTCAATTCATGATTCGTGATTCATGATTCAATTCATGATTCATGATTCGATTCATTCTTCATGATTCATGATTCAATTCATGATTCATGATTCGATTCATGATTCATGATTCAATTCATGATTCATGATTCATGATTCAATTCATGATTCATGAATCATGATTCGATTCATGATTCATGTTTCAATTCATGATTCAATTCTTGATTCAATTCATAGTTCAATTCATGAATCATGATTCAATTCATGATTCATGATTCATGATTCGTATTATGATTCATGATTCAATTCCTGATTCATGATTCATGATTCAATTCATGAATCGATTCATGATTCATGATTCATGATTCATTGTTCAATTCATGATACATGATTCATGATTCAATTCATGATTCATGATTCATGATTCGTTTTATGATTCATGATTCAATTCATGATTAATGATTCATGATTCAATTCATGATTTGATTCATGATTCATGATTCATGATTCGATTCATGATTCATGATTAATGATTTCATTTATGATTCAATTCATGATTCATGATTCATGATTTAATTCATATTTCATGATTCATGATTCAATTCATGTTTTATGATTCATGATTCGATTCATGATTCATGATTCATTTCATGATTCATTATTTATTATTCAATTCATGATTCATGATTCAATTCATGTTTAATGATTCATGATTCAATTCATGATTCATGATTCATGATTCGATTCATGATTCTTGATTCATGATTCATGATTTAATTCATGATTCATGATTTAATTCATGATTTATGAATCATGATTCATGATTTATGATTCAATTCATGATTCATGATTCAATTCATGATTTATGATTCCTGATTCAATTCATGATTCATGATTCGATTCATGATTCATGATTCAATTCATGATTTATGAATCATGATTCAATGCATGATTCATGATTCATGATTCAATTAATGATTCATGATTCAAGATTCAATTAATGATTCATGATTTATTTCATGATTCAATTCATGGTTCATGAATCTTGATTCAATTCATGATTTATTTCAGGATTCTTGATTCATGATTCAATTCATGATTCAATTCATAATTCATGATTCAATTCATGATTCATTATTCATGATTCATGATTCATGATTCATGATTCATGATTCAATTCGTGATTCATGATTCAATTCATGATTCATGATTCATTTCATGATTTATGATTCGTTTCATGATTTATGATTTAATTCTTGATTCAATTCATGATTCATGATTTATTTCATGATTCATGATTGATAATTCAATTGATGATTCAGATCATGATTCATTGTATGATTCATAATTCATGATTCAATTCATGATTTACATCATGATACATGATTCAATTCATGATTCATGATTCATAATTCAATTAATGATTCATGATTCAAGATTCGATTCATGATTCATTATTAATGATTCATGATTCAATTCATGATTCATGATTTAATTCATGATTCATGATTCATGATTCAATTCATGACTCATGAATCATGATTCGATTCATGATTCATGTTTCAATTCATGATTCGAATTATGATTCATGATTCAATTCATGTTTCATGATTCAATTCGTGATTCATGATTAAATTCATGATTCATGATTCAATTCATGATTCATGATTCATTTCATAATTCATGATTCATGATTCAATTCATGATTCATGATTCATTTCATAATTCATGATTCATGATTCAATTCATGATTCAATTCATGATTTATGATTTATGATTCAATTCATGATTCATGATTCATGATTCAATTCATGATTCATGATTCAATTCATGATTCGATTCATGACTCATGATTCATGATTCATGATTCAATTCATGATTCATGATTCAATTCATGATTCATGAATCATGATTCGATTCATGATTCATGATTCTTAATTCATGATTCAATTCATGATTCATAATTCGATTCATGATTCATGATTCGATTCATGATTCAATTCATGATTCATGATTCGATTAATGATTCATGATTCAATTCTTGATTCATGAGTTATGATTCGATTCATGATTCATGATTCATTTTGATGATTCATTTCATGATTCATGATTCCTGATTCAATTCGTGATTCATGATTAAATTCATGATTCATGATTCATTTTGATGATTCATTTCATGATTCATGATTCCTGATTCAATTCATGATTTTATGATTCAATTCATGATTCATGATTTATTTCATGATTCATGGTTCAATTCATGATTCATGATTCATTTCATGATTCATTTCATGATTCACGATTCCTGATTCAATTCATGATTCATGACTCAAATCATGATTCATGATTTGATTCATTATTCATGATTCAGTTCATGAATTATGATTCAATTCATGATTCGTGATTCATGATTCAATTCATGATTCATGATTCGATTCATTATTCATGATTCATGATTCAATTCATGATTCAGGATTCGATTCATGATTCATGATTAAATTCATGATTCATGATTCATGATTCAATTCATGATTCATGAATCATGATTCAATTCATGATTCATGTTTCAATTCATGATTCAATTCTTGATTCAATTCATAGTTCAATTCATGATTCACGATTCAATTCATGATTCATGATTCATGATTCAATGCATGATTCATGATTCATGATTCGTATTATGATTCATGATTCAATTCCTGATTCATGATTCATGATTCAATTCATGATTCGATTCATGATTCATGATTCATGATTCAATGCATGATTCATGATTCATGATTCGTTTTATGATTCTTGATTCAATTCATGATTAATGGTTCATGATTCAATTCATGATTTGATTCATGATTCATGATTCATGATTCGATTCATGATTCATGATTCATGATTTCATTTATGATTCAATTCATGATTCATGATTTAATTCATATTTCATGATTCATGATTCAATTCATGTTTTATGATTCATGATTCGATTCATGATTCATGTTTCATTTCATGATTCATTATTTATGATTCAATTCATGAGTCATGATTCAATTCATGATTCAATTCATGATTCATGATTCATGATTCAATTCATGATTCATGATTCATGATTCGATTCATGATTTATGATTCAATTCATGATTCATGATTCATGATTCATTTCATGATTCTTGATTTAATTTGTGATTCATGATTCAATTCATGACTCATGATTCAATTCATGATTCATGATTTATTTTATGATTCATTTCATGATTCATGATTCCTGATTCACTTCATGATTCATGATTCAATTCATGATTTGTGATTCATTTCATGATTCATGATTCATGATTCAATTCATGATTCAATTCATGATTCAATTTATGATTCATAATTCATGATTCAATTCATGATTTAATTCATGATTCATGATTCAATTCATGATTCATGATTCAATTCATGATACATGATTCAATTCATGATTCATGATTCATGATTCATGATTCGTTTTATGATTCATGATTCAATTCATGATTAATGATTCATGATTCAATTCATGATTTGATTCATGATTCATGATTCATGATTCGATTCATGATTCATGATTTATGATTCAATTCATGATTCATGATTCAATTCATGATTTATGATTTAATTCATGATTCATGAATCATGATTCGATATATGATTCATGATTCATGATTAATGATTCAATTAATGATTCAAGATTCAAATCATGATTCATGATTTAATTCATGATTCATGATTCATGATTCAATTCATGATTCATGATTCAATTCATGATTCATGATTCAATTCATGATTCATGATATAATTTATGATTCATGATTGATGATTCATGATTGATGATTCAATTCATGATTCATGATTCAATTCATGATTCATGATTCAATGCATTATTCATGATTCATGATTCAATGCATGATTCATGATTCATGATTTGATTTATGATTCATGATTCATGATTCAATTCATGATTCATGATTTATGATTCAATTCATGATTCATGATTTATTTCATTATTCTTGATTCATGATTCAATTCATGATTCAATTCATTATATATGATTCAATTCATGATTCATGATTCAATTCATGATTCATGATTCATTTCATGATTTATGATTTAATTCTTGATTCAATTCATTTTTCATGATTAATTTCATGATTCATGATCGATGATTCAATTCATGATTCAATTTATGATTCATAATTCATGATTCAATTCATGATTCATTATTCAAATTATGATTCATGATTCATGATTCAATTCATGATTCATGATTCATGATTCGATTCATGATTCATGATTTAATTCATGATTCATGATTCGATTCATGATTCATGATTCGATTCATGATTCATTATTCGATTCATGATTCATGATTCATGATTCATGATTCAATTCATGATTTATGATTTAATTCATGATTCATGAATCATGATTCGATTCATGATTCATGATTCATGATTCATGATTCAATTAATGATTCAAGATTCAAGATTCAATTCATGATTCATGATTTAATTCATGATTCATGATTCATGATTCAATTCATGATTCATGATTCAATTCATGATTCATGATTCAATTTATGATTCATGATTGATAATTCATGATTGATGATTCAATTCATGATTCATGATTCAATTCATGATTCATGATTCAATGCATGATTCATGATTCATGATTCAATGCATGATTCATGATTCATGATTCGATTCATGATTTATGTTTGAATTCATGATCCAATTCATGATTCATTTCATGATTCATGATTGAATTCATGATTCATGATTTGTTTCATGATTCATTATTCAATTCTTGATTCATGATTCATGATTCAATTCATGATTCATGATTCATGATTCGATTCATGATTCATGATTCATGATTCAATTCATGATTCATGATTTATAATTCAATTCATGATTCATGATTTATTTCATGATTCTTGATTCATGATTCAATTCATGATTCAATTCATTATATATGATTCAATTCATGATTCATGATTCAATTCATGATTCATGATTCATTTCATGATTCATTTCATGATTTATGATTCAATTCTTGATTCAATTCATTTTTCATGATTAATTTCATGATTCATGATCGATGATTCAATTCATGATTCAGATGATGATTAATTGTATGATTTATAATTCATGATTCAATTCATGATTCAATTCATGATTCATGATTCAATTCATGATTCATGATTCATGATTCAAGATTCGATTCATGATTCAATTCTTGATTCATGATTCATGATTGAATTCATGATTTGATTCATGATTCGTGATTCGATTCATGATTCATGATTCATGATTCATGATTCAATTCATGATTCATGATTTAATTCATGATTCATGATGCATGATTCAATTCATGATTCATGAATCATGATTCGATTCATGATTCATGTTTCAATTCATGATTCAATTTATGATTCATGATTCAATTCATGATTCATGATTCATGATTCAATTCATGATTCATGAATCATGATTCGATTCATGATCCATGTTTCAATTCATGATTCAATTTATGATTCATAATTCATTTCATGACTCTTGATTCATGATTCAATTCATGATTCAATTCATGATTCAATTCATGATTCAATTTATGATTCATAATTCATGATTCAATTCATGATTCATTATTCAAATTATGATTCATGATTCATGATTCAATTCATGATTCATGATTCATGATTCGATTCATGATTCATGATTCAATTCATGATTCATGATTCATGATTCGATTCATGATTCATTATTCAATTCATGATTCATGATTAATTTCATGATTCATGATCGATGATTCAATTCATGATTCAGATCATGATTGATTTTATGATTCATAATTCATGATTCAATTCATGATTCAATTCATGATTCATGATTCATGATTCAATTCATGATTCATGATTCAATTAATGATTCATGATTCAAGATTCGATTCATGATTCAATTCATGATTCATGATTCATGATTCAATTCATGACTCGATTCATGATTCATGATTCATGATTCGATTCATGATTCATGATTCATGATTCATGATTCAATTCATGATTCATGATTTAATTCATGATTCATGATTCATGATTAAATTCATGATTCATGAATCATGATTTGATTCATGATTCATGTTTCAATTCATGATTCAATTTATGATTCATGATTCAATTCATGATTCATGATTCAATTCATGATTCATGATTCAATTCATGATTCATAATTCATTTCATGATTCTTGATTCATGATTTAATTCATGATTCAATTCATGATTCAATTCATGATTCAATTTATGATTCATAATTCATGATTCAATTCATGATTCATTATTCAAATTATGATTCATTATTCATGATTCAATTCATGATTCATGATTCATGATTCGATTCATGATTCATGATTCAATTCATGATTCAAATTTATGATTCATGATTCATGATTCCATTCATGATTCATTATTCAATTCATGATTCATGATTAATTTCATGATTCATGATCGATGATTCAATTCATGATTCAGATCATGATTCATTTTATGATTCATAATTCATGATTCAATTCATGATTCAATTCATGATTCATGATTCATGATTCAACTAATGATTCATGATTCATGATTCAACTAATGATTCATGATTCAAGATTCGATTCATGATTCAATTCATGTTTCATGATTCATGATTCAATTCATGATTCGATTCATGATTCATGATTCATGATTCGATTCATGAATCATGATTCATGATTTATGATTCATGATTCAATTCATGATTCATGATTTAATTCATGATTCATGATTCATGATTCAATTCATGATTCATGAATCATGATTCGATTCATGATTCATGTTTCAATTCATGATTCAATTTATGATTCATGATTCAATTCATGATTCATGATTCAATTCATGATTCATGATTCAATTCATGATTCATAATTCATTTCATGATTCTTGATTCATGATTCAATTCATGATTCAATTCATGATTCAATTTATGATTCATAATTCATGATTCAATTCATGATTCATTATTCAAATTATGATTCATGATTCATGATTCAATTCATGATTCATGATTCATGATTCGATTCATGATTCATGATTCAATTCATGATTCGATTCATGATTCATGATTCAATTCATGATTCATTATTCGATTCATGATTCATGATTCATGATTCATGATTCAATTCATGATTCATGATTCAATTCATGATTCATGAATCATGATTCGATTCATGATTCATGTTTCAATTCATTATTCAATTCTTGATTAAATTCATAATTCAATTCATGATTCATGATTCATGATTCATGATTCAATGCATAATTCATGATTCATGATTCAATGATTTATTCAAGATTCATGATTCGATTCATGATACATGTTTGAATTCATGATTCAATTCATGATTCATGATTTAATTCATGATTCATGATTCATGATTCATGATTCAATTCATGATTCATGATTCAATTCATGATTCATGATTAATTTCATGATTCATTTCATGATTTATGATTCAATTCTTGATTCAATTCATGATTCATGATTTATTTCATGATTTATTTCATGATTTATGATCGATGATTCAATTCATGATTCAGATCATGATTCATTTTATGATTCATAATTTATGATTCAATTCATGATTCAATTCATGATTCATGATTCATGATTCATGATTCAATTAATGATTCATGATTCAAGATTCGATTCATGATTCATGATTCAATTCATGATTCATGATTCATGATTCAATTCATGATTCGATTCATGATTCATGATTCATGATTCGATTCATGATTCATGATTTATGATTCATGATTCAATTCATGATTCATGATTTAATTCATGATTCATGATTCATGATTCAATTCATGATTCATGATTCAATTCATAATTCATAATTCATTTCATGATTCTTGATTCATGATTCAATTCATGATTCAATTCATGATTCAATTCATGATTCAATTTATGATTCATAATTCATGATTCAATTCATGATTCATTATTCAAATTATGATTCATGATTCAATTCATGATTCATGATTCATGATTCAATTCATGATTCATGATTCAATTCATGATTCATGATTCATGATTCGATTCATGATTCATGATTCAATTCATGATTCATTATTCGATTCATGATTCATGATTCATGATTCATGATTCAATTCATGATTCATGATTCAATTCATGATTCATGAATCATGATTCGATTCATGATTCATGTTTCAATTCATTATTCAATTCTTGATTAAATTCATAATTCAATTCATGATTCATGATTCATGATTCAATGCATAATTCATGATTCATGATTCAATGCATTATTCAAGATTCATGATTCGATTCATGATACATGTTTGAATTCATGATTCAATTCATGATTCATGATTTAATTCATGATTCATGATTCATGATTCAATTCATGATTCATGATTCAATTCATGATTCATGATTAATTTCATGATTCATTTCATGATTTATGATTCAATTCTTGATTCAATTCATGATTCATGATTTATTTCATGATTTATTTCATGATTTATTTCATGATTTATGATCGATGATTCAATTCATGATTCAGATCATGATTCATTTTATGATTCATAATTCATGATTTAATTCATGATTTAATTCATGATACATGATTCAATTCATGATTCATGATTCATAATTCAATTAATGATTCATGATTCAAGATTCGATTCATGATTCATTATTAATGATTCATGATTCAATTCATGATTCATGATTTAATTCATGATTCAATTCATGATTCATGAATCATGATTCGATTCATGATTCATGTTTCAATTCATGATTCGATTTATTATTCATGATTCAATTCATGATTCATGATTCAATTTGTGATTCATGATTCAATTCGTGATTCATGATTCGTGATTCATGATTCATAAATCGTGATTCATGATTCATGATTCATGATTCAATTCATGATTCAATTCATGATTTATGATTTATGATTCAATTCATGATTCATGATTCATGATTCAATTCATGATTCATGATTCAATTCATGATTCATGATTCGATTCATGACTCATGATTCATGATTCATGATTCAATTCATGATTCATGATTCAATTCATGATTCATTATTCTTAATTCAATTCATGATACATGAATCATGATTCGATTCATGATTCATGATTCTTAATTCATGATTCAATTCATGATTCATGATTCGATTAATGATTCATGATTCAATTCTTGATTCATGATTTATGATTTGATTCATGATTCATGATTCATTTTGATGATTCAATTCATGATTCATTATTCAAATTATGATTCATGATTCATGATTCAATTCATGATTCATGATTCATGATTCGATTCATGATTCATGATTCAATCCATGATTCATGATTCATGATTCGATTCATGATTAATTATTCAATTCATGATTCATGATTAATTTCATGGTTCATGATCGATGATTCAATTCATGATTCAGATCATGATTCATTTTATGATTCATAATTCATGATTCAATTCATGATTCAATTCATGATTCATGATTCATGATTCAACTAATGATTCATGATTCAAGATTCGATTCATGATTCAATTCATGATTCGATTCATGATTCATGATTCGATTCATGATTCATGATTCATGATTCATGATTCATGATTCAATTCATGATTCATGATTTAATTCATGATTCATGATTCATGATTCAATTCATGATTCATGAATCATGATTCGATTCATGATTCATGTTTCATTTTATGATTCAATTTATGATTCATGATTCAATTCATGATTCATGATTCAATTCATGATTCATGATTCAATTCATGATTCATAATTCATTTCATGATTCTTGATTCATGATTCAATTCATGATTCAATTCATGATTCAATTCATGATTCAATTTATGATTCATAATTCATGATTCAATTCATGATTCATTATTCAAATTATGATTTATGATTCATGATTCAATTCATGATTCATGATTCGATTCATGATTCATGATTCAATTCATGATTCGATTCATGATTCATGATTCAATTCATGATTCATGATTCATGATTCGATTCATGATTCATGATTCGATTCATGATTCATTATTCGATTCATGATTCATGATTCATGATTCATGATTCAATTCATGATTCATGATTCAATTCATGATTCATGAATCATGATTTGATTCATGATTCATGTTTCAATTCATTATTCAATTCTTGATTAAATTCATAATTCAATTCATGATTCATGATTCATGATTCATGATTCAATGCATAATTCATGATTCATGATTCAATGCATTATTCAAGATTCATGATTCGATTCATGATACATGTTTGAATTCATGATTCAATTCATGATTCATGATTTAATTCATGATTCATGATACATGATTCATGATTCAATTCATGATTCATGATTCAATTCATGATTCATGATTAATTTCATGATTCATTTCATGATTTATGATTCAATTCTTGATTCAATTCATGATTCATGATTTATTTCATGATTTATTTCATGATTTATGATCGATGATTCAATTCATGATTCAGATCATGATTCATTTTATGATTCATAATTTATGATTCAATTCATGATTCAATTCATGATTCATGATTCATGATTCAATTCATGATCCATGATTCATGATTCAATTAATGATTCATGATTTATGATTCGATTCATGATTCATGATTTATGATTCATGATTCAATTCATGATTCATGATTTAATTCATGATTCATGATTTATGATTCGATTCATGATTCATGATTCAATTCATAATTCATAATTCATTTCATGATTCTTGATTCATGATTCAATTCATGATTCAATTCATGATTCAATTTATGATTCATAATTCATGATTCAATTCATGATTCATTATTCAAATTATGATTCATGATTCATGATTCAATTCATGATTCATGATTCATGATTCGATTCATGATTCATGATTCAATTCATGATTCATGATTCATGATTCGATTTATGATTCATGATTCAATTCATGATTCATTATTCGATTCATGATTCATGATTCATGATTCATGATTCAATTCATGATTCATGATTCAATTCATGATTCATGAATCATGATTCGATTCATGATTCATGTTTCAATTCATGATTCAATTCTTGATTAAATTCATAAATCAATTCATGATTCATGATTCATGATTCAATGCATAATTCATGATTCATGATTCAATGCATTATTCAAGATTCATGATTCGATTCATGATACATGTTTGAATTCATGATTCAATTCATGATTCATGATTTAATTCATGATTCATGATTCATGATTCAATTCATGATTCATGATTCAATTCATGATTCATGATTAATTTCATGATTCATTTCATGATTTATGATTCAATTCTTGATTCAATTCATGATTCGATTCATGATTCATGATTCAATTCATGATTCATGATTCATGATTCGATTCATGATTCATGATTCGATTCATGATTCATTATTCGATTCATGATTCATGATTCATGATTCATGATTCAATTCATGATTCATGATTCAATTCATGATTCATGAATCATGATTTGATTCATGATTCATGTTTCAATTCATTATTCAATTCTTGATTAAATTCATAATTCAATTCATGATTCATGATTCATGATTCATGATTCAATGCATAATTCATGATTCATGATTCAATGCATTATTCAAGATTCATGATTCGATTCATGATACATGTTTGAATTCATGATTCAATTCATGATTCATGATTTAATTCATGATTCATGATACATGATTCATGATTCAATTCATGATTCATCATTCAATTCATGATTCATGATTAATTTCATGATTCATTTCATGATTTATGATTCACTTCTTGATTCAATTCATGATTCATGATTTATTTCATTATTTATTTCATGATTTATGATCGATGATTCAATTCATGATTCAGATCATGATTCATTTTATGATTCATAATTTATGATTCAATTCATGATTCAATTCATGATTCATGATTCATGATTCAATTCATGATTCATGATTCATGATTCAATTAATGATTCATGATTTATGATTCGATTCATGATTCATGATTTATGATTCATGATTCAATTCATGATTCATGATTTAATTCATGATTCATGATTCATGATTCAATTCATGATTCATGATTCAATTCATAATTCATAATTCATTTCATGATTCTTGATTCATGATTCAATTCATGATTCAATTCATGATTCAATTCATGATTCAATTTATGATTCATAATTCATGATTCAATTCATGATTCATTATTCAAATTATGATTCATGATTCATGATTCAATTCATGATTCATGATTCATGATTCGATTCATGATTCATGATTCAATTCATGATTCATGATTCATGATTCGATTCATGATTCATGATTCAATTCATGATTCATTATGCGATTCATGATTCATGATTCATGATTCATGATTCAATTCATGATTCATGATTCAATTCATGATTCATGAATCATGATTCGATTCATGATTCATGTTTCAATTCATGATTCAATTCTTGATTAAATTCATAAATCAATGCATAATTCATGATTCATGATTCAATGCATTAATTAAGATTCATGATTCGATTCATGATACATGTTTGAATTCATGATTCAATTCATGATTCATGATTTAATTCATGATTCATGATTCATGATTCAATTCATGATTCATGATTCAATTCATGATTCATGATTAATTTCATGATTCATTTCATGATTTATGATTCAATTCTTGATTCAATTCATGATTCATGATTTATTTCATGATTTATTTCATGATTTATGATCGATGATTCAATTCATGATTCATGATTCAATTCATGATTCATGATTCAATTCGTGATTCATGATTCAATTCGTGATTCATGATTCGTGATTCATGATTCATAAATCTTGATTCATGATTCATTTCATGACTCCTTTCATGATTCATGATTCATGATTCATGATTCAATTCATGATTCAATTCATGATTTATGATTTATGATTCAATTCATGATTCATGATTCATGATTCAATTCATGATTCATGATTCAATTCATGATTCATGATTCATAATTCAATTCATGATACATGAATCATGATTCGATTCATGATTCATGATTCCTAATTCATGATTCAATTCATGATTCATAATTCGATTCATGATTCATTATTCGATTCATGATTCGATTAATGATTCATGATTCAATTCTTGATTCATGATTTATGATTTGATTCATGATTCATGATTCATTTTGATGATTCATTTCATGATTCATGATTCCTGATTCAATTCATGATTTTATGATTCAATTCATGATTCATGATTCATTTCATGATTCATGGTTCAATTCATGATTCATGATTCATTTCATGATTCATTTCATGATTCACGATTCCTGATTCATTTTATGATTCATGACTCAATTCATGATTCATGATTTGATTCATTATTCATGATTCAGTTCATAAATTATGATTCAATTCATGATTCATTATTCATAATTCAATTCATGATACATGAATTATGATTCGATTCATGATTCATGATTCTTAATTCATGATTCAATTCATGATTCATAATTCGATTCATGATTCATTATTCGATTCATGATTCAATTCATGATTCACGATTCGATTAATGATTCATGATTCAATTCTTGATTCATGATTTATGATTTGATTCATGATTCATGATTCATTTTGATGATTCAATTCATGATTCATTATTCAAATTATGATTCATGATTCATGATTCAATTCATGATTCATGATTCATGATTCGATTCATGATTCATGATTCAATTCATGATTCATGATTCAATTCATGATTCATGATTCATGATTCGATTCATGATTCATTATTCAATTCATGATTCATGATTAATTTCATGGTTCATGATCGATGATTCAATTCATGATTCAGATCATGATTCATTTTATGATTCATAATTCATGATTCAATTCATGATTCAATTCATGATTCATGATTCATGATTCAATTCATGATTCATGATTCATGATTCAACTAATGATTCATGATTCAAGATTCGATTCATGATTCAATTCATGATTCGATTCATGATTCATGATTCATGATTCGATACATGATTCATGATTCATGATTCATGATTCATGATTCAATTCATGATTCATGATTTAATTCATGATTCATGATTCATGATTCAATTCATGATTCATGAATCATGATTCGATTCATGATTCATGTTTCAATTTATGATTCAATTTATGATTCATGATTCAATTCATGATTCATGATTCAATTCATGATTCATGATTCAATTCATGATTCATAATTCATTTCATGATTCTTGATTCATGATTCAATTCATGATTCAATTCATGATTCAATTCATGATTCAATTTATGATTCATAATTCATGATTCAATTAATGATTCATTATTCAAATTATGATTTATGATTCATGATTCAATTCATGATTCATGATTCATGATTCGATTCATGATTCATGATTCAATTCATGATTCGATTCATGATTCATGATTCAATTTATGATTCATGATTCATGATTCGATTCATGATTCATGATTCGATTCATGATTCATGATTCGATTCATGATTCATTATTCGATTCATGATTCATGATTCATGATTCATGATTCAATTCATGATTCATGATTCAATTCATGATTCATGAATCATGATTTGATTCATGATTCATGTTTCAATTCATTATTCAATTCTTGATTAAATTCATAATTCAATTCATGATTCATGATTCAATGCATAATTCATGATTCATGATTTAATGCATTATTCAAGATTCATGATTCGATTCATGATACATGTTTGAATTCATGATTCAATTCATGATTCATGATTTAATTCATGATTCATGATACATGATTCATGATTCAATTCATGATTCATGATTCAGTTCATGATTCATGATTAATTTCATGATTCATTTCATGATTTATGATTCAATTCTTGATTCAATTCATGATTCATGATTTATTTCATGATTTATTTCATGATTTATGATCGATGATTCAATTCATGATTCAGATCATGATTCATTTTATGATTCATAATTTATGATTCAATTCATGATTCAATTCATGATTCATGATTCATGATTCAATTCATGATTCATGATTCATGATTCAATTAATGATTCATGATTTATGATTCGATTCATGATTCATGATTTATGATTCATGATTCAATTCATGATTCATGATTTAATTCATGATTCATGATTCATGATTCAATTCATGATTCATGATTCAATTCATAATTCATAATTCATTTCATGATTCTTGATTCATGATTCAATTCATGATTCAATTCATGATTCAATTCATGATTCAATTTATGATTCATAATTCATGATTCAATTCATGATTCATTATTCAAATTATGATTCATGATTCATGATTCAATTCATGATTCATGATTCATGATTCGATTCATGATTCATGATTCAATTCATGATTCATGATTCATGATTCGATTCATGATTCATGATTCAATTCATGATTCATTATTCGATTCATGATTCATGATTCATGATTCAATTCATGATTCATGATTCAATTCATGATTCATGATTCAATTCATGATTCATAAATCATGATTCGATTCATGATTCATGTTTCAATTCATGATTCAATTCTTGATTAAATTCATAAATCAATTCATGATTCATGATTCATGATTCAATGCATAATTCATGATTCATGATTCAATGCATTATTCAAGATTCATGATTCGATTCATGATACATGTTTGAATTCATGATTCAATTCATGATTCATGATTTAATTCATGATTCATGATTCATGATTCAATTCATGATTCATGATTCAATTCATGATTCATGATTAATTTCATGATTCATTTCATGATTTATGATTCAATTCTTGATTCAATTCATGATTCATGATTTATTTCATGATTTATGATCGATGATTCAATTCATGATTCATGATTTATTTCATGATTCATGATTGATAATTCAATTGATGATTCAGATCATGATTCATTGTATGATTCATAATTCATGATTTAATTCATGATTTAATTCATGATACATGATTTAATTCATGATTCATGATTCATAATTCAATTAATGATTCATGATTCAAGATTCGATTCATGATTCATTATTAATGATTCATGATTCAATTCATGATTCATGATTTAATTCATGATTCATGAATCATGATTCGATTCATGATTCATGTTTCAATTCATGATTCGATTTATTATTCATGATTCAATTCATGATTCATGATTCAATTCGTGATTCATGATTCAATTCGTGATTCATGATTCGTGATTCATGATTCATAAATCTTGATTCATGATTCATTTCATGACTCCTTTCATGATTCATGATTCATGATTCATGATTCAATTCATGATTCAATTCATGATTTATGATTTATGATTCAATTCATGATTCATGATTCATGATTCAATTCATGATTCATGATTCAATTCATGATTCATGATTCGATTCATGACTCATGATTCATGATTCATGATTCAATTCATGATTCATGATTCAATTCATGATTCATGATTCATAATTCAATTCATGATACATGAATCATGATTCGATTCATGATTCATGATTCTTAATTCATGATTCAATTCATGATTCATAATTCGATTCATGATTCATTATTCGATTCATGATTTGATTAATGATTCATGATTCAATTCTTGATTCATGATTTATGATTTGATTCATGATTCATGATTCATTTTGATGATTCATTTCATGATTCATGATTCCTGATTCAATTCATGATTTTATGATTCAATTCATGATTCATGATTCATTTCATGATTCATGGTTCAATTCATGATTCATGATTCATTTCATGATTCATTTCATGATTCACGATTCCTGATTCATTTCATGATTCATGACTCAATTCATGATTCATGATTTGATTCATTATTCATGATTCAGTTCATGAATTATGATTCAATTCATGATTCGTGATTCATGATTCAATTCATGATTCATGATTCGATTCATTATTCATGATTCAAGATTCAATTCATGATTCATGATTCGATTCATGATTCATGATTCAATTCATGATTCAATTCATGATTCATGAATCATGATTCGATTCATGATTCATGTTTCAATTCATGATTCAATTCTTGATTCAATTCATAGTTCAATTCATGATTCATGATTCAATTCATGATTCATGATTCATGATTCAATGCATGATTCATGATTCATGATTCGTATTATGATTCATGATTCAATTCCCGATTCATGATTCATGATTCAATTCATGATTCGATTCATGATTCATGATTCATGATTCATGATTCAATTCATGATACATGATTCATGATTCAATTCATAATTCATGATTCATGATTCGATTCATGATTCATGATTCAATTCATGATTCATGATTCAATTCATGATTTATGATTCATGATTCAATTCATGATTTATGATTCGATTCATGATTCATTATTCGATTCATGATTCAATTCATGATTCATGATTCAATTCATGATTCATGATTCATGATTCAATTCATGATTTATGATTCATGATTCGATTCATGATTCATGATTCGATTCATGATTCATTATTCGATTCATGATTCATGATTCATGATTCATGATTCAATTCATGATTCATGATTCAATTCATGATTCATGAATCATGATTCAATTCATGATTCATGATTCAATTCATGATTCAATTCTTGATTAAATTCATGATTCATGATTCATGATTTGATTCATGATACATGTTTGAATTCATGATTCAATTCATGATTCATGATTCGATTCTTTTTACATGTTTGAATTCATGATTCAATTCATGATTCATTTCATGATTCAATTCATGATTCATGATTCAATTCATGATTCTTGATTCATGATTCATGATTCAATTCATGATTCATGATTCAATTCATGATTTATGAATCATGATTCATGATTCATGATTCAATTCATGATTCATGATTCAATTCATGATTCATGATTCGATTCATGATTCATGATTCAATTCATGATTCATGATTCATGATTCAATTCATGATACATGAATCATGATTCGATTCATGATTCGTGATTCTTAATTCATGATTCAATTCATGATTCATAATTCGATTCATGATTAATTATTCGATTCATGATTCAATTCATGATTCATGATTCGATTAATGATTCATGATTCAATTCTTGATTCATGATTTATGATTCGATTCATGATTCATGATTCATTTTGATGATTCATTTTATGATTCATGATTCCTGATTCAATTCAAGATTCATGATTAAATTCTTGATTCATGATTCATTTTGATGATTCATTTCATGATTCATGATTCCTGATTCAATTCATGATTTTATGATTCAATTCATGATTCATGATTCATTTCATGATTCATGGTTCAATTCATGATTCATGATTCATTTCATGATTCATTTCATGATTCACGATTCCTGATTCATTTCATGATTCATGACTCAATTCATGATTCATGATTTGATTCATTATTCATGATTCAGTTCATGAATTATGATTCAATTCATGATTCGTGATTCATGATTCAATTCATGATTAATGATTCGATTCATGATTCATGATTCAATTCATGATTCATGATTAATGATTCAATTCATGATTCATGAATCATGATTCGATTCATGATTCATGTTTCATTTCATGATTCAATTCTTGATTCAATTCATAGTTCAATTCATGATTCATGATTCAATTCATGATTCATGATTCATGATTCAATTCCTGATTCATGATTCGTATTATGATTCATGATTCAATTCCTGATTCATGATTCATGATTCAATTCATGATTCGATTCATGATTCATGATTCATGATTCAATTCATGATACATGATTCATGATTCAATTCATGATTCATGATTCATGATTCGATTCATGATTCATGATTCAATTCATGATTCATGATTCAATTCATGATTTATGATTCATGATTCGATTCATGATTCATGATTCGATTCATGATTCATTATTCGATTCATGATTCAATTCATGATTCATGATTCAATTCATTATTTATGATTCATGATTCGATTCATGATTCATGATTCGATTCATGATTCATTATTCGATTCATGATTCATGATTCATGATTCATGATTCATGATTCAATTCATGATTCATGAATCATGATTCAATTCATGATTCATGATTCAATTCTTGATTCAATTCTTGATTAAATTCATGATTCATGATTCATGATTTGATTCATGATACATGTTTGAATTCATGATTCGATTCATGATTCAATTCATGATTCATGATTCGATTCATTATACATGTTTGAATTCATGATTCAATTCATGATTCATTTCATGATTCAATTCATGATTCATGATTCAATTCATGATTCTTGATTCATGATTCATGATTCAATTCATGATTCATGATTCAATTCATGATTTATGAATCATGATTCATGATTTATGATTCAATTCATGATTCATGATTCAATTCATGATTTATGATTCCTGATTCAATTCATGATTCATGATTCGATTCATGATTCATGATTCAATTCATGATTCATGATTCAATTCATGATTTATGAATCATGATTCAATGCATGATTCATGATTCATGATTCAATTCATGATTTATGAATCATGATTCAATGCATGATTCATGATTCATGATTCAATTAATGATTCATGATTCAAGATTCAATTAATGATTCATGATTCATTTCATGATTCAATTCATGGTTCATGAATCTTGATTCAATTCATGATTTATTTCAGGATTCTTGATTCATGATTCAATTCATGATTCAATTTATAATTCATGATTCAATTCATGATTCATTATTCATGATTCATGATTCATGATTCAATTCGTGATTCATGATTCAATTCATGATTCATGATTCATTTCATGATTTATGATTCGTTTCATGATTCATGATTTAATTCTTGATTCAATTCATGATTCATGATTTATTTCATGATTCATGATTGATAATTCAATTGATGATTCAGATCATGATTCATTGTATGATTCATAATTCATGATTCAATTCATGATTTAATTCATGATACATGATTCAATTCATGATTCATGATTCATAATTCAATTAATGATTCATGATTCAAGATTCGATTCATGATTCATTATTAATGATTCATGATTCAATTCATGATTCATGATTTAATTCATGATTCATGATTCATGATTCAATTCATGATTCATGAATCATGATTCGATTCATGATTCATGTTTCAATTCATGATTCGATTTATTATTCATGATTCAATTCATGATTCATGATTCAATTCGTGATTCATGATTCGATTCATGATTCATGTTTCAATTCATGATTAGATTCATGATTCATGATTCAATTCGTGATTCATGATTCAATTCGTGATTCATGATTCGATTCATGATTCATTATTCGATTCATGATTCAATTCATGATTCATGATTCAATTCATGATTTATAATTCATGATTCGATTCATGATTCATGATTCGATTCATGATTCATTATTCGATTCATGATTCATGATTCATGATTCATGATTCAATTCATGATTCATGATTCAATTCATGATACATGATTCATGATTCAATTCATGATTCATGAATCATGATTCAATTCATGATTCATGATTCAATTCATGATTCAATTCTTGATTAAATTCATGATTCATGATTTGATTCATGATACATGTTTGAATTTATGATTCAATTCATGATTCAATTCATGATTCATGATTCAATTCATTATACATGTTTGAATTCATGATTCAATTCATGATTCATTTCATGATTCAATTCATGATTCATGATTCAATTCATGATTCTTGATTCATGATTCATGATTCAATTCATGATTCATGATTCAATTCATGATTTATGAATCATGATTCATGATTTATGATTCAATTCATGATTCATGATTCAATTCATGATTTATGATTCCTGATTCAATTCATTAATCATGATTCGATTCATGATTCATGATTCAATTCATGAATCATGATTCAATTCATGATTTATGAATCATGATTCAATGCATGATTCATGATTCATGATTCAATTAATGATTCATGATTCAAGATTCAATTAATGATTCATGATTTATTTCATGATTCAATTCATGGTTCATGAATCTTGATTCAATTCATGATTTATTTCAGGATTCTTGATTCATGATTCAATTCATGATTCAATTCATAATTCATGATTCAATTCATGATTCATTATTCATGATTCATGATTCATGATTCATGATTCATGATTCAATTCGTGATTCAAGATTCAATTCATGATTCATGATTCATTTCATGATTTATGATTCGTTTCATGATTTATGATTTAATTCTTGATTCAATTCATGATTCATGATTTATTTCATGATTCATGATTGATAATTCAATTGATGATTCAGATCATGATTCATTGTATGATTCATAATTCATGATTCAATTCATGATTTAATTCATGATACATGATTCAATTAATGATTCATGATTCATATTTCAATTAATGATTCATGATTCAAGATTCGATTCATGATTCATTATTAATGATTCATGATTCAATTCATGATTCATGATTTAATTCATGATTCATGATTCATGATTCAATTCATGATTCATGAATCATGATTCAATTCATGATTCGATTTATTATTCATGATTCAATTCATGATTCATGATTCAATTCGTGATTCATGATTCAATTCGTGATTCATGATTCGTGATTCATGATTCATAAATCGTGATTCATGATTAATTTCATGACTCCTTTCATGATTCATGATTCATGATTCATGATTCAATTCATGATTCATGATTCATGATTCAATTCATGATTCAATTCATGATTTATGAATTATGATTCAATTCATGATTCATGATTCAATTCATGATTCATGATTCAATTCATGATTCATGATTCAATTCCTGATTCATGATTCATGATTCAATTCATTATTCATGAATCATGATTCGATTCATGATTCATGATTCTTAATTCATGATTCAATTCATGATTCATAATTCGATTCATGATTCATAATTCGATTCATGATTCATATTTCGATTCATGATTCAATTCATGATTCATGATTCGATTCATGAATTATAATTCGATTCATGATTCATGATTTATGATTCAATTCATGATTCATGATTCATTTTGATGATTCATTTCATGATTCATGATTCCTGATTCAATTCGTGATTCATGATTAAATTCATGATTCATGATTCATTTTGATGATTCATTTCATGATTCATGATTCCTGATTCAATTCATGATTTTATGATTCAATTCATGATTCATGATTCATTTCATGATTCATGGTTCAATTCATGATTCATGATTCATTTCATGATTCATTTCATGATTCACGATTCCTGATTCAATTCATGATTCATGACTCAATTCATGATTCATGATTTGATTCATTATTCATGATTCAGTTCATGAATTATGATTCAATTCATGATTCGTGATTCCTGATTCAATTCATGATTCATGATTCGATTCATTATTCATGATTCATGATTCAATTAATGATTCATGATTCGATTCATGATTCATGATTCAATTCATGATTCATGATTCATGATTCAATTCATGATTCATGAATCATGATTCGATTCATGATTCATGTTTCAATTCATGATTCAATTCTTGATTCAATTCATAGTTCAATTCATGATTCATGATTTAATTCATGATTCATGATTCATGATTCAATGCATGATTCATGATTCATGATTCGTATTATGATTCATGATTCAATTCCTAATTCATGATTCATGATTCAATTCATGATTCGATTCATGATTCATGATTCATGATTCATGATTCAATTCTTGATACATGATTCATGATTCAATTCATGATTCATGATTCATGATTCATGATTCGTTTTATGATTCATGATTCAATTCATGATTAATGATTCATGATTCATGATTCGATTCATGATTCATGATTTATGATTCAATTCATGATTCATGATTCATGATTCAATTCATGATTCATGATTTATGATTCGATTTATGATTCATGATTCAATTCATGATTCTTGATTTAATTTGTGATTCATTATTCAATTCATGACTCATGATTCAATTCATGATTCATGATTTATTTTATGATTCATTTCATGATTCATGATTCCTGATTCACTTTATGATTCATGATTCAATTCATGATTTGTGATTCATTTCATGATTCATGATTCATGATTCAATTCATGATTCAATTCATGATTCAATTTATGATTCATAATTCATGATTCAATTCATGATTCATGATTCAAATTATGATTCATGATTCATGATTAGATTCATGATTCATGTTTCAATTCATGATGCAATTCTTGATTAAATTCATAATTCAATTCATGATTCATGATTCATGATTCATGATTCAATGCATAATTCATGATTCATGATTCAATGCATTATTCAATATTCATGATTTGATTCATGATACATGTTTGAATTCATGATTCAATTCATGATTCATGATTTAATTCATGATTCATGATTCATTATTCAATTCATGATTTATGATTTAATTCATGATTCATGATTAATTTCATCATTCATTTCATGATTTATGATTCGATTCTTGATTCAATTCATGATTCATGATTTATTTCATAATTTATTTCATGATTTATGATCGATGATTCAATTCATGATTCAGATCATGATTCAATTTATGATTCATAATTCATGATTCAATTCATGATTCAATTCATGATTCATGATTCATGATTCAATTCATGATTCATGATTCATGATTCAATTAATGATTCATGATTCAAGATTCGATTCATGATTCATGATTCAATTCATGATTCATGATTCATGATTCAATTCATGATTCGATTCATGATTCATGATTCATGATTCGATTCATGATTCATGATTCATGATTCATGATTCAATTCATGATTCATGATTTAGTTCATGATTCTTGATTCATGATTCAATTCATGATTCAATTCATGATTCATTTTATGATTCATAATTCATGATTCAATTCATGAATCATGATTCATGATTCAAATTATGATTCATGATTCATGATTCATGATTCAATTCACGATTCATGATTCATGATTCGATTCATGATTCATGATTCAATTCATGATTCATGATTCAATTCATGATTTATTTTATGATTCATTTCATGATTAATGATTCCTGATTCACTTCATGATTCATGATTCAATTCATGATTTGTGATTCATTTCATGATTCATGATTCAATTCATGATTCAATTCATGATTCAATTTATGATTCATAATTCATGATTCAATTCATGATTTAATTCATGATTCATGATTCAATTCATGATTCATGATTCAATTCATGATTCATAATTCATGATTCAGGATTCAATTCATGATTCATTAATCATGATTCAATTCATGATTCATGATTCGATTCATGATTCATGATTCATGATTCATAATTCAATGCATAATTCATGATTCATGATTCAATGCATTATTAAAGATTCATGATTTGATTCATGATACATGTTTGAATTCATGATCAAATTCATGATTCATGATTTAATTCATGATTCATGATTCATGATTCATGATTCATGATTCATGATTCAATTCATGATTCATGATTCAATTCATGATTCATGATTAATTTCATGATTCATTTCATGATTTATGTTTCAATTCTTGATTCAATTCATGATTCATGATTTATTTCATGATTTATTTCATGATTTATGATCGATGATTCAATTCATGATTCAGATCATGATTCATTTTATGATTCATAATTCATGATTCAATTCATGATTCAATTCATGATTCATGATTCATGATTCAATTCATGATTCATGATTCATGATTCAATTAATGATTCATGATTCAAGATTCGATTCATGATTCATGATTCAATTCATGATTCATGATTCATGATTCAATTCATGATTCGATTCATGATTCATGATTCATGATTCGATTCATGATTCATGATTCATGATTCATGATTCATGATTCAATTCATGATTCATGATTTAATTCATGATTCATGATTCATGATTCAATTCATGATTCATGATTCAATTCATGATTCATAATTCATTTCATGATTCTTGATTCATGATTCAATTCATGATTCAATTCATGATTCAATTCATGATTCTATTTATGATTCATAATTCATGATTCAATTCATGATTCAATTCATGATTCATGATTCATGATTCAATTCATGATTCATGATTCATGATTCAATTAATGATTCATGATTCAAGATTCGATTCATGATTCATGATTCAATTCATGATTCATGATTCATGATTCAATTCATGATTCGATTCATGATTCATGATTCGATTCATGATTCATAATTCATGATTCATGATTCAATTCATGATTCATGATTTAATTCATGATTCATGATTAATGATTCAATTCATGATTCATGAATCATGATTTGATTCATGATTCATGTTTCAATTCATGATTCAATTTATGATTCATGATTCAATTCATGATTCATGATTCAATTCATGATTCATAATTCAATTCATGATTCATAATTCATTTCATGATTCTTGATTCATGATTCAATTCATGATTCAATTCATGATTCATTTTATGATTCATAATTCATGATTCAATTCATGAATCATGATTCATGATTCAAATTATGATTCATGATTCATGATTCAATTCATGATTCATGATTCATGATTCGATTCATGATTCATGATTCAATTCATGATTCATGATTCAATTCATGATTTATTTTATGATTCATTTCATGATTCATGATTCCTGATTCACTTCATGATTCATGATTCAATTCATGATTTGTGATTCATTTCATGATTCATGATTCATGATTCAATCATTGATTCAATTCATGATTCAATTTATGATTCATAATTCATGATTCAATTCATGATTTAATTCATGATTCATGATTCAATTCATGATTCATAATTCATGATTCAGGATTCAATTCATGATTCATGATTCATGATTCAATTCATGATTAATGATTCGATTCATGATTCATGATTCATGATTCATGATTCAATGCATAATTCATGATTCATGATTCAATGCATTATTCAAGATTCATGATTCGATTCATGATACATGTTTGAATTCATGATTCAATTCATGATTCATGATTTAATTCATGATTCATGATTCATGATTCATGATTCATGATTCAATTCATGATTCATGATTCAATTCATTATTCATGATTCAATTCATGATTCATGATTAATTTCATGATTCATTTCATGATTTATGATTCAATTCTTGATTCAATTCATGATTCATGATTTATTTCATGATTTATGATCGATGATTCAATTCATGATTTAGATCATGATTCATTTTATGATTCATAATTCATGATTCAATTCATGATTCCATTCATGATTCATGATTCATGATTCAATTCATGATTCATGATTCATGATTCAATTAATGATTCATGATTCAAGATTTGATTCATGATTCATGATTCAATTCATGATTCATGATTCATGATTCAATTCATGATTCGATTCATGATTCATGATTCATGATTCGATTCATGATTCATGATTCATGATTCGATTCATGATTCATGATTCATGATTCATGATTCAATTCATGATTCATGATTTAATTCATGATTCATGATTCATGATTCGATTCATGATTCATGATTCATGATTCATGATTTAATTCATGATTCATGATTCATGATTCAATTCATGATTCATGATTCAATTCATGATTCAATTCATGATTCAATTTATGATTCATAATTCATGATTCAATTCATGATTCATTATTCAAATTATGATTCATGATTCATGATTCAATTCATGATTCATGATTCAATTCATGATTCATGATTCATGTTTCGATTCATGATTCATTATTCGATTCATGATTCATGATTCATGATTCATGATCCATGATTCATGATTCAATTCATGATTCATGATTCAATTCATGATTCATGATTCAATTCATGATTCATGAATCATGATTCGATTCATGATTCATGTTTCAATTCATGATTCAATTCTTGATTAAATTCATAATTCAATTCATGATTCATGATTCATGATTCATGATTCAATGCATAATTCATGATTCATGATTCAATGCATTATTCAAGATTCATGATTCGATTCATGATACATGTTTGAATTCATGATTAAATTCATGATTCATGATTTAATTCATGATTCATGATTCATTATTCAATTCATGATTTATGATTCAATTCATGATTCATGATTAATTTCATGATTCATTTCATGATTTATGATTCAATTCTTGATTCAATTCATGATTCATAATTTATTTCATAATTTATTTCATGATTTATGATCGATGATTCAATTCATGATTCAGATCATGATTCATTTTATGATTCATAATTCATGATTCAATTCATGATTCAATTCATGATTCATGATTCATGATTTAATTCATGATACATGATTCAATTCATGATTCATGATTCATAATTCAATTAATGATTCATGATTCAAGATTCGATTCATGATTCATTATTAATGATTCATGATTCAATTCATGATTCATGATTTAATTCATGATTCATGATTCATGATTCAATTCATGATTCACGAATCATGATTCAATTCATGATTCATGTTTCAGTTCATGATTCGATTTATTATTCATGATTCAATTCATGATTCATGATTTAATTCGTGATTCATGATTCAATTCGTGATTCATGATTCGTGATTCATGATTCATAAATCGTGATTCATGATTCATTTCATGACTCCTTTCATGATTCATGATTCATGATTCATGATTCAATTCATGATTCAATTCATGATTTATGATTTATGATTCAATTCATGATTCATGATTCATGATTCAATTCATGATTCATGATTCAATTCATGATTCGATTCAAGACTCATGATTCATGATTCATGATTCAATTCATGATTCATGATTCAATTCATGATTCATGATTCATGATTCAATTCATGATTCATGAATCATGATTCGATTCATGATTCATGATTCTTAATTCATGATTCAATTCATGATTCATAATTCGATTCATGATTCATGATTCGATTCATGATTCAATTCATGATTCATGATTCGATTAATGATTCATGATTCAATTCTTGATTCATGATTTATGATTCGATTCATGATTCATTTTGATGATTCATTTCATGATTCATGATTCCTGATTCAATTCGTGATTCATGATTAAATTCATGATTCATGATTCATTTTGATGATTCATTTCATGATTCATGATTCCTGATTCAATTCATGATTTTATGATTCAATTCATGATTCATGATTCATTTCATGATTTATGGTTCAATTCATGATTCATGATTTATTTCATGATTCATTTCATGATTCACGATTCCTGATTCAATTCATGATTCATGACTCAATTCATGATTCATGATTTGATTCATTATTCATGATTCAGTTCATGAATTATAATTCAATTCATGATTCGTGATTCATGATTCAATTCATGATTCATGATTCGATTCATTCTTCATGATTCATGATTCAATTCATGATTCATGATTCGATTCATGATTCATGATTCAATTCATGATTCATGATTCATGATTCAATTCATGATTCATGAATCATGATTCGATTCATGATTCATGTTTCAATTCATGATTCAATTCTTGATTCAATTCATAGTTCAATTCATGAATCATGATTCAATTCATGATTCATGATTCATGATTCAATGCATGATTCATGATTCATGATTCGTATTATGATTCATGATTCAATTCCTGATTCATGATTCATGATTCAATTCATGAATCGATTCATGATTCATGATTCATGATTCATTGTTCAATCATGATACATGATTCATGATTCAATTCATGATTCATGATTCATGATTCGTTTTATGATTCATGATTCAATTCATGATTAATGATTCATGATTCAATTCATGATTTGATTCATGATTCATGATTCATGATTCGATTCATGATTCATGATTAATGATTTCATTTATGATTCAATTCATGATTCATGATTCATGATTTAATTCATATTTCATGATTCATGATTCAATTCATGTTTTAATGATTCATGATTCGATTCATGATTCATGATTCATTTCATGATTCATTATTTATTATTCAATTCATGATTCATGATTCAATTCATGTTTAATGATTCATGATTCAATTCATGATTCATGATTCATGATTCGATTCATGATTCATGATTCATGATTCAATTCATGATTCTTGATTCATGATTCATGATTTAATTCATGATTCATGATTTAATTCATGATTTATGAATCATGATTCATGATTTATGATTCAATTCATGATTCATGATTCAATTCATGATTTATGATTCCTGATTCAATTCATGATTCATGATTCGATTCATGATTCATGATTCAATTCATGATTTATGAATCATGATTCAATGCATGATTCATGATTCATGATTCAATTAATGATTCATGATTCAAGATTCAATTAATGATTCATGATTTATTTCATGATTCAATTCATGGTTCATGAATCTTGATTCAATTCATGATTTATTTCAGGATTCTTGATTCATGATTCAATTCATGATTCAATTCATAATTCATGATTCAATTCATGATTCATTATTCATGATTCATGATTCATGATTCATGATTCATGATTCAATTCGTGATTCATGATTCAATTCATGATTCATGATTCATTTCATGATTTATGATTCGTTTCATGATTTATGATTTAATTCTTGATTCAATTCATGATTCATGATTTATTTCATGATTCATGATTGATAATTCAATTGATGATTCAGATCATGATTCATTGTATGATTCATAATTCATGATTCAATTCATGATTTACATCATGATACATGATTCAATTCATGATTCATGATTCATAATTCAATTAATGATTCATGATTCAAGATTCGATTCATGATTCATTATTAATGATTCATGATTCAATTCATGATTCATGATTTAATTCATGATTCATGATTCATGATTCAATTCATGACTCATGAATCATGATTCGATTCATGATTCATGTTTCAATTCATGATTCGAATTATGATTCATGATTCAATTCATGTTTCATGATTCAATTCGTGATTCATGATTAAATTCATGATTCATGATTCAATTCATGATTCATGATTCATTTCATAATTCATGATTCATGATTCAATTCATGATTCATGATTCATTTCATAATTCATGATTCATGATTCAATTCATGATTCAATTCATGATTTATGATTTATGATTCAATTCATGATTCATGATTCATGATTCAATTCATGATTCATGATTCAATTCATGATTCGATTCATGACTCATGATTCATGATTCATGATTCAATTCATGATTCATGATTCAATTCATGATTCATGAATCATGATTCGATTCATGATTCATGATTCTTAATTCATGATTCAATTCATGATTCATAATTCGATTCATGATTCATGATTCGATTCATGATTCAATTCATGATTCATGATTCGATTAATGATTCATGATTCAATTCTTGATTCATGAGTTATGATTCGATTCATGATTCATGATTCATTTTGATGATTCATTTCATGATTCATGATTCCTGATTCAATTCGTGATTCATGATTAAATTCATGATTCATGATTCATTTTGATGATTCATTTCATGATTCATGATTCCTGATTCAATTCATGATTTTATGATTCAATTCATGATTCATGATTTATTTCATGATTCATGGTTCAATTCATGATTTATGATTCATTTCATGATTCATTTCATGATTCACGATTCCTGATTCAATTCATGATTCATGACTCAAATCATGATTCATGATTTGATTCATTATTCATGATTCAGTTCATGAATTATGATTCAATTCATGATTCGTGATTCATGATTCAATTCATGATTCATGATTCGATTCATTATTCATGATTCATGATTCAATTCATGATTCAGGATTCGATTCATGATTCATGATTAAATTCATGATTCATGATTCATGATTCAATTCATGATTCATGAATCATGATTCAATTCATGATTCATGTTTCAATTCATGATTCAATTCTTGATTCAATTCATAGTTCAATTCATGATTCACGATTCAATTCATGATTCATGATTCATGATTCAATGCATGATTCATGATTCATGATTCGTATTATGATTCATGATTCAATTCCTGATTCATGATTCATGATTCAATTCATGATTCGATTCATGATTCATGATTCATGATTCAATGCATGATTCATGATTCATGATTCGTTTTATGATTCATGATTCAATTCATGATTAATGGTTCATGATTCAATTCATTATTTGATTCATGATTCATGATTCATGATTCGATTCATGATTCATGATTCATGATTTCATTTATGATTCAATTCATGATTCATGATTTAATTCATATTTCATGATTCATGATTCAATTCATGTTTTATGATTCATGATTCGATTCATGATTCATGTTTCATTTCATGATTCATTATTTATGATTCAATTCATGAGTCATGATTCAATTCATGATTCAATTCATGATTCATGATTCATGATTCAATTCATGATTCATGATTCATGATTCGATTCATGATTTATGATTCAATTCATGATTCATGATTCATGATTCATTTCATGATTCTTGATTTAATTTGTGATTCATGATTCAATTCATGACTCATGATTCAATTCATGATTCATGATTTATTTTATGATTCATTTCATGATTCATGATTTCTGATTCACTTCATGATTCATGATTCAATTCATGATTTGTGATTCATTTCATGATTCATGATTCATGATTCAATTCATGATTCAATTCATGATTCAATTATGATTCATAATTCATGATTCAATTCATGATTTAATTCATGATTCATGATTCAATTCATGATTCATGATTCAATTCATGATTCATGATACATGATTCAATTCATGATTCATGATTCGATTCATGATTCATGATTCGATTCATGATTCATGAATCATGATTCATGATTCAATTCATGATTCAATTCTTGTATCAATTCATAATTCAATTCATGATTCATGATTAAATTCATGATTCATGATTCATGATTCATGATTCATGATTCGATTCATGATTCATGAATCATGATTCATGATTCAATTCATTATTCAATTCTTGTATCAATTCATAATTCAATTCATGATTCATGATTAAATTCATGATTCATGATTCATGATTCATGATTCATGATTCGTTTTATGATTCATGATTCAATTCATGATTAATGATTCATGATTCAATTCATGATTTGATTCATGATTCATGATTCATGATTCGATTCATGATTCATGATTAATGATTTCATTTATGATTCAATTCATGATTCATGATTCATGATTTAATTCATATTTCATGATTCATGATTCAATTCATGTTTTATGATTCATGATTCGATCATGATTCATGATTCATTCATGATTCATTATTTATGATTCAATTCATGATTCATGATTCAATTCATGATTCATGATTCATGATTCAATTCATGATTCATGATTCATGATTCGATTCATGATTCATGATTTATGATTCGATTTATGATTCATGATTCATTTCATGATTCTTGATTTAATTTGTGATTCATGATTCAATTCATGACTCATGATTCAATTCATGATTCATGATTTATTTTATGATTCATTTCATGATTCATGATTCCTGATTCACTTCATGATTCATGATTCAATTCATGATTTGTGATTCATTTCATGATTCATGATTCATGATTCAATTCATGATTCAATTCATGATTCAATTTATGATTCATAATTCATGATTCAATTCATGATTTAATTAATGATTCATGATTCAATTCATGATTCAAGATTCAATTCATGATTTATAATTCATGATTCAGGATTCAATTCATGATTCATGATTCATGATTCAATTCATGATTCATGATTCGATTCATGATTCATGATTCATGATTCATGATTCGATTCATGATTCATGAATCATGATTCATGATTCATGTTTCAATTCATGATTTAATTCTTGTATCAATTCATAATTCAATTCATGATTCATGATTAAATTCATGATTCATGATTCATGATTCAATGCATGATTCATAATTCATGATTCGATTCATGATTAATGTTTGAATTCATGATTTAATTCATGATTCATGTTTCAATTCATAATTCAATTTCATGATTCGATTCATGATTCATTATTTATGATTCAATTCATGATTCATGAGTCAATTCATGATTCATGATTCAATTCATGATTCATGATTCGATTCATGATTCATGATTCATTATTCAATTCATGATCCAATTCATGATTCATGATTCATGATTCGATTCATGATTCATGATTCGATTCATGATTCGATTCATGATTCATGATTTAAGATTCAATTCATGATTCATGATTCATGATTCAATTCATGATTCATGATTCATGATTCAAGTTATGATTCATGATTCAATTCATGATTCTTGATTTAATTTGTGATTCATGATTCACTTCATGATTCATGATTCAATTCATGATTCATGATTCACTTCATGATTCATGATTCAATTCATGATTCATGATTCAATTCATGATTCATGATTAATGATTTAATTCATGATTCAATTCATGATTCAATTTATGATTCATAATTCATGATTCAATTCATGATTCAATTCATGATTCATGATTCATGATTCAATTCATGATTCATGAATCATGATTCGATTCATGATTCATGATTCTTAATTCATGATTCAATTCATGATTCATAATTCGATTCATGATTCATGATTCGATTCATGATTCAATTCATGATTCATGATTCGATTAATGATTCATGATTCAATTCTTGATTCATGATTTATGATTCAATTCATGATTCATGATTCAATTTGATGATTCATTTCATGATTCATTATTCCTGATTCAATTCGTGATTCATGATTAAATTCATGATTCATGATTCATTTTGATGATTCATTTCATGATTCATGATTCCTGATTCAATTCATGATTTTATGATTCAATTCATGATTCATGATTCATTTCATGATTCATGGTTCAATTCATGATTCATGATTCATTTCATGATTCATTTCATGATTCACGATTCCTGATTCAATTCATGATTCATGATTCAATTCATGATTCATGATTCGATTCATTATTCATGATTCATGATTCAATTCATGATTCATGATTCGATTCATGATTCATGATTCAATTCATGATTCATGATTCATGATTCAATTCATGATTCATGAATCATGATTCGATTCATGATTCATGTTTCAATTCATGATTCAATTCTTGATTCAATTCATAGTTCAATTCATGATTCATGATTCAATTCATGATTCATGATTCATGATTCAATGCATGATTCATGATTCATGATTCGTATTATGATTCATGATTCAATTCCTGATTCATGATTCATGATTCAATTCATGATTCGATTCATGATTCATGATTCAGGATTCATGATTCAATTCATGATACATGATTCATGATTCAATTAATGATTCATGATTCATGATTCATGATTCGTTTTATGATTCATGATTCAATGCATGATTCATGATTCATGATTCGTATTATGATTCATGATTCAATTCCTGATTCATGATTCATGATTCAATTCATGATTCGATTCATGATTCATGATTCATGATTCATGATTCAATTCATGATACATGATTCATGATTCAATTCATGATTCATGATTCATGATTCATGATTCGTTTTATGATTCATGATTCAATTCATGATTAATGATTCATGATTCAATTCATGATTTGATTCATGATTCATGATTCATGATATCATTTATGATTCAATTCATGATTCATGATTCATGATTTAATTCATATTTCATGATTCATGATTAAATTCATGTTTTATGATTCATGATTCGATTCATGATTCATGATTCATTTCATGATTCAATTCATGATTCATGATTCATGATTCAATTCATGATTCATGATTCATGATTCGATTCATGATTCATGATTTATGATTCAATTCATGATTCATGATTCCATTCATGATTCATGATTCATGATTCATGATTCGATTCATGATTCATGAATCATGATTCATGATTCATGTTTCAATTCATGATTCAATTCTTGTATCAATTCATAATTCAATTCATGATTAATGATTAAATTCATGATTCATGATTCATGATTCAATGCGTGATTCATAATTCATGATTCGATTCATGATTAATGTTTGAATTCATGATTTAATTCATGATTCATGTTTCAATTCATAATTCAATTTCATGACTCGATTCATGATTCATTATTTATGATTCAATTCATGATTCATGATTCAATTCATGATTCATGATTCAATTCATGATTCATGATTCGATTCATGATTCATGATTCATTATTCAATTCATGATTCAATTCATAATTCGATTCATGATTCACGATTCATGATTCATGATTCATTATTCAATTCATGATTTAATTCATGATTCATGATTCATGATTCATGATTCGATTCATGATTCATGATTCATGATTCAATTTATGATTCATGATTCATGATTCAATTCATGATTCATGATTCATGATTCAATTTATGATTCATGATTCAATTCATGATTCTTGATTTAATTTGTGATTCATGATTCACTTCATGATTCATGATTCAATTCATGATTCATGATTCAATTCATGATTCATGATTCAATTCATGATTCATGATTAATGATTTAATTCATGATTCAATTCATGATTCAATTTATGATTCATGATTCAATTCATGATTTAATTCATGATTCATGATTCATGATTCAATTCATGATTCATAATTCATGATTCAGGATTCAATTCATGATTCATGATTCATGATTCATGATTCAATTCATGATTCATGATTCGATTCATGATTCATGATTCATGATTCGATTCATGATTCATGATTTATGATTCATGATTCAATTCATGATTCAATTCTGGTATCAATTCATAATTTAATTCATGATTCATGGTTCAATTCATGATTCATGATTCAATGCATGATTCATAATTCATAATTCGATTCATGATTAATGTTTCAATTCATGATTCATGATTCAATGCATGATTCATAATTCATAATTCGATTCATGATTAATGTTTCAATTCATGATTCAAATCATGATTCATGATTCATGATTCAATTCATGATTCGATTCATGATTCATGAATCGATTCATGAATCATGAATCATGATTCAATTCATGATTCGATTCATGATTCATGATTCATGATTTATGATTCAATTCATGATTCAATTCATGATTCATGATTCAATTCATGATTCATGATTCGATTCATGATTCAATTCATGTTTTATGATTCATGATTCGATTCATGATTCATGATTGAATTCATGATTTATGATTTATGATTCAATTCATGATTCATGATTCAATTCATGATTCATGATTCATGATTCAATTCATGATTCATGAATCGATTCATGATTCATGATTTATGATTCAATTCATGATTCATGATTCATGATTTAGATTCAATTCATGATTCATGATTTATGATTCAATTCATGATTCATGATTCATGATTCAATTCATGATTCATGATTCGAGTTATGATTCATGATTCATGTTTCAATTCATGATTCAATTCTTGATTCAATTCATGATTCATGATTCAATTCTTGATTCAATTCATGATTCATGATTCAATTCATGATTCATGATTTAATTCATGATTCATGATTCATGATTAAATGCATGATTCATGATTCATGATTCGAATCATGATTCATGATTCAATTCATGAATCATGATTCAATTCATGATTCATGAATTATGATTCATGATTCATGATTCGATTCATGATTCAATTTATGATTCATGATTCATGATTCATGATTCATGATTCATGATTCATGATTCATGATTCATGATTCAATTCATGATTCATAATTCATGATTCAGGATTCAATTCATGATTCATGATTCATGATTCAATTCATGATTCATGATTCGATTCATGATTCATGATTCATGATTCGATTAATGATTCATGATTCATGATTCATCAATTCAATTTATGATTTATGATTCATGATTCAATTCATGATTCATGAATCATGATTCGATTCATGATTCATGTTTCAATTCATGATTCAATTCTTGTATCAATTCATAATTCAATTCATGATTCATGATTCAATTCACGATTCATGATTCATGATTCAATGCATGATTCATAATTCATGATTTCGATTCATGATTCGATTCATGAATTATGATTCATGATTTATGATTCAATTCATGTTTTATGATTCATGATTCATGATTCATAATTTAATTTATGATTCGATTCATGATTCATGATTCATGATTCATGAATCAATGAATGTTTGATGATTCATGATTTGATTCATGATTCATGATTCATTTCATGATTCATTATTTATAATTCAATTCATGATTCATGATTCAATTCATGATTCATGATTTATGATTCAATTCATGATTCATGATTCGATTCATGATTCATGATTCATTATTCAATTCATGATTCAATTCATGATTCATGATTCATGATTCATGATTCAATTCATGATTCATGATTCATGATTCGATTCATGATTCGATTCATGATTCATGATTTAAGATTCAATTCATGATTCATGATTCATGATTCAATTCATGATTCATGATTCATGATTCAATTTATGATTCATGATTCAATTCATGATTCTTGATTTAATTTGTGATTCATGATTCACTTCATGATTCATGATTCGATTCATGATTCAATTCATGATTCATGATTAATGATTTAATTCATGATTCAATTCATGATTCATGATTCAATTCATGATTCAATTCATGATTTAATTCATGATTCATGATTCATGATTCAATTCATGATTCATAATTCATGATTCAGGATTCAATTCATGATTCAATTCATGATTTAATTCATGATTCATGATTCATGATTCAATTCATGATTCATCATTCATGATTCAGGATTCAATTCATGATTCATGATTCATGATTCATGATTCAATTCATGATTCATGATTTATGATTCATGATTCATGATTCATGATTCGATTCATGATTCATGATTTATGATTCATGATTCAATTCATGATTCATGAATCATGATTCGATTCATGATTCATGTTTCAATTCATGACTCAATTCTGGTATCAATTCATAATTCAATTCATGATTCATGATTCAATTCATTATTCATGATTCATGATTCAATGCATGATTCATAATTCATGATTCGATTCATGATTAATGTTTCAATTCATGATTCAAATCATGATTCATGATTCATGATTCAATTCATGATTCGATTCATGATTCATGATTCATGAATCGATTCATGATTCATGATTCATGATTCAATGCATGATTCGATTCATGATTCATGATTCATGATTTATGATTCAATTCATGATTCAATTCATGATTCATGATTCAATTCATGATTCATGATTCGATTCATGATTCATGATTTAATTCATGTTTTATGATTCATGATTCGATTCATGATTCATGATTCAATTCATGATTTATGATTTATGATTCAATTCATGATTCATGATTCAATTCATGATTCATGATTCATGATTCAATTCATGATTCATGAATCGATTCATGATTCATGATTTATGATTCAATTCATGATTCATGATTCATGATTCAATTTATGATTCATGATTCAATTCATGATTCTTGATTTAATTTGTGATTCATGATTCACTTCATGATTCATGATTCGATTCATGATTCAATTCATGATTCATGATTCAATTCATGATTCAATTCATGATTTAATTCATGATTCATGATTCATGATTCAATTCATGATTCATAATTCATGATTCAGGATTCAATTCATGATTCAATTCATGATTTAATTCATGATTCATGATTCATGATTCAATTCATGATTCATAATTCATGATTCAGGATTCAATTCATGATTCATGATTCATGATTCATGATTCAATTCATGATTCATGATTTATGATTCATGATTCATGATTCATGATTCGATTCATGATTCATGATTTATGATTCATGATTCAATTCATGATTCATGAATCATGATTCGATTCATGATTCATGTTTCAATTCATGACTCAATTCTGGTATCAATTCATAATTCAATTCATGATTCATGATTCAATTCATTATTCATGATTCATGATTCAATGCATGATTCATAATTCATGATTCGATTCATGATTAATGTTTCAATTCATGATTCAAATCATGATTCATGATTCATGATTCAATTCATGATTCGATTCATGATTCATGATTCATGAATCGATTCATGATTCATGATTCATGATTCAATTCATGATTCGATTCATGATTCATGATTCATGATTTATGATTCAATTCATGATTCAATTCATGATTCATGATTCAATTCATGATTCATGATTCGATTCATGATTCATGATTCAATTTATGTTTTATGATTCATGATTCGATTCATGATTCATGATTCAATTCATGATTTATGATTTATGATTCAATTCATGATTCAAGATTCAATTCATGATTCATGAATCGATTCATGATTCATGATTTATGATTCAATTCATGATTCATGATTCATAATTCAATTCATGATTCATGATTCGATTTATGATTCATGATTCATGTTTCAATTCATGATTCAATTCTTGATTCAATTCATGATTCAATTCTTGATTCAATTCATGATTCATGATTCAATTCATGATTCATGATTTAATTCATGATTCATGAATCATAAATCATGATTCGATTCATGATTCATGATTCAATTCATGATTCATGATTCATGATTCAATGCATGATTCATGATTCATGATTCGAATCATGATTCATGATTCAATTCATGAATCATGATTCAATTCATGATTCATGAATTATGATTCATGATTCATGATTCATGATTTGATTCATGATTCGATTTATGATTCATGATTCATGATTCATGATTCATGATTCATGATTCGATTTATGATTCATGATTCAATTCATGATTCATGATTCAATTCATGATTCGATTCATGATTTATGATTTATAATTCATGATTTGATTCATGATTCATTTCATGATTCATGATTCCTGATTCAATTCATGATTCAATTTATGATCCATAATTCATGATTTAATTCATGATTCAATTCATGATTCATGATTAATGATTCAATTCATGATTCATGAATCATGATTCGATTCATGATTCATGATTCATAAATCATGATTCGATTCATGATTCATGATTCAATTCATGATTCATGATTCATGATTCAATGCATGATTCATGATACATGATTCGATTCATGATTCATGATTCATAAATCATGATTCGATTCATGATTCATGATTCAATTCATGATTCATGATTCATGATTCAATGCATGATTCATGATTCATGATTCGATTCATGATTCATGATTCGATTCATGATTCATGATTCATGATTCAATGCATGATTCATGATTCATGATTCGATTCATGATTCATGATTCATAAATCATGATTCGATTCATGATTCATGATTCAATGCATGATTCATGATTCATGATTCGATTCATGATTCATGATTCATAAATCATGATTCGATTCATGATTCATGATTCAATTCATGATTCATGATTCATGATTCATGAATCTTGATTCAATTCATGATTTATGATTCATGATTCATGATTCAATTCATGATTCATGATTCAATTTATGATTCATGATTCGATTCATAATTCATGATTTAATTCATAATTCATGATTCAATTCATGATTCATGATTCGATTCATGATTCATGATTCAATTCATGATTCATGATTCAATTCATGATTCATGATTCATGATTAAATTCATGATTCAATTCTTGATTCAATTCATAATTCAATTCATGATTCATGATTCATTTTATGATTCATGAATCATGATTCGATTCATGATTCATGATTCATGATTCATGATTCAATTCATGATTCATGATTCAATTTATGATTCATGATTCGATTCATAATTCATGATTCAATTCATGATTCATGATTCAATTCATGATTAATGATTCATGATTGAATTCATGATTCATGATTCATTTCATGATTCATTTCATGATTCATTTCATGATACATGATTCAATTCAAGATTCATGATTCAATTCATGATTCATGATTAATTTCATGATTCAATTTATGATTCATGATTCCTGATTCAATTCATGATTCATGATTCAATTCATGATTCATGATTCATTTCATGATTCATGATTCAATTCATGATGCAATTTATGATTTATAATTCATGATTCAATTCATGATTCAATTCATGATTCATGTTTCAATTCATGATTCAATTCTTGATTCAATTCATAATTTAATTCATGATTCATGATTTAATTCATGATTCATGATTCATGACTCAATGCATGATTCAATTCTTGATTCAATTCATAATTCAATTCATGATTCATGATTCGATTCATGATTCATGTTTAAATTCATGATTCAATTCATGATTCATTTCATGATTCATGATTCAATTCATGATTCATGATTTAATTCTTGATTTATGATTCATGATTCATGATTCAATTCATGATTCATGATTCAATTCATGATTCATGATTTATGATTCAATTCATGATTCATGATTCAATTCACGATTCATGATTCAATTCATGATTCATGATTCATTTCATGATTCATGATTTAATTCATAATTCATGATTCATTATTCAATTCATGATTCATGATTCAATTCATGATTCATGATTCGATTCATGATTCAATTCTTGATTCATGATTTATGATTCGATTCATGATTTATAATTCAATTCATGATTCATTATTTATGATTCAATTCATGATTCATGATTTATTTCATGATTCAATACATGGTTCATGAATCTTGATTCAATTCATGATTTATTTCATTAATCATGATTCGATTCATGATTCATGATTCAATTCATGAGTCATGATTCATGATTCGATTCATGATTCAATTCATGATTCATGATTTATTATTCGATTCATGATTCATGATTCAATTTATGAATCAATTCATGATTTATGATGCATTATTCATGATTTCAATTATGATCCATAATTTATGATTCAATTCAGGATTCAAGATTCATGATTCAATTTATGATTCATGATTTGATTTATGATTCATGATTCAATTCATGATTCATGAGTCAATTCGTGATTCATGATTCAATTCATGATTCATGATTCATTTCATGATTCATTTCATGATTCTTTTCATGATTCATTTCATGATTCTTTTCATGATTTATTTCATGATTCATGATTCCTCATTCAATTCATGATTTTATGATTCAATTCATGATTCATGATTCATTTCATGATTCATGGTTCAATTCATGATTCATGATTCATTTCATGATTCGTGATACATGATTCAATTCATGATTCATGATTCGATTCATGATTCATGATTTATGATTCAATTCATGATTCATGATTCAATTCATGATTCATGAATCATGATTTGATTCATGATTCATGTTTCAATTCATGATTTAATTCTTGATTCAATTCATAATTCAATTTATGATTCCTGATTCAATTCATGATTCATAATTCATGATTCAATGCATGATTCATAATTCATGATTCGTATTATGATTCATGATTCAATTCATTTATTCATGATTCAATTCATTATTCGATTCATGATTCATGATTCATGATTCATGATTCATGATTCAATTCATGATTCATGATTCATGATTCGATTTATGATTTATAATTCATGATTCAATTCATGATTCAATTCATGATTCATGATTCAATTCATGATTCATGATTCAATTCATGATTCATGATTCAATTCATGATTCAATTCATGAATCATGATTCGATTCATGATTCATGTTTCAATTTATGATTCAATTCTTGATTCAATTCATAATTCAATTCATTATTCATGATTCAATTCATGATTCACGATTCATGACTCAATGCATTATTCAATTCTTGATTTAATCCATAATTATATTCATGATTCAATTCATGGTTCATGAATCTTGATTCAATTCATGATTTATTTCATTAATCATGATTCGATTCATGATTCATGATTCAATTCATGAGTCATGATTCATGATTCAATTCATGATTCATGATTCAATTCATGATTCATGATTCGATTCATGATTCAATTCTTGATTCATGATTCATGATTCGATTCATGATTTATAATTCAATTCATGATTCCTGATTTATGATTCAATTCATGATACATGATTTATTTCATGATTCAATTCATGGTTCATAAATCTTGATTCATTTCATGATTTATTTCATTAATCATGATTCGATTCATGATTCATGATTCATGTTTCAATTCATGATTCAATTCTTGATTCAATTCATGATTCATGATTCAATTCTTGATTCAATTCATGATTCATGATTCAATTCATGATTCATGATTTAATTCATGATTCATGATTCATAAATCATGATTCGATTCATGATTCATGATTCAATTCATGATTCATGATTCATGATTCAATGCATGATTCATGATTCATGATTCGAATCATGATTCATGATTCAATTCATGAATCATGATTCAATTCATGATTCATGAATTATGATTCATGATTCGATTTATGATTCATGATTCATGATTCATGATTCATGATTCATGATTCGATTTATGATTCATGATTCAATTCATGATTCATGATTCATGATTCAATTCATGATTCGATTCATGATTTATGATTTATAATTCATGATTTGATTCATGATTCATTTCATGATTCATGATTCCTGATTCAATTCATGATTCAATTTATGATCCATAATTCATGATTTAATTCATGATTCAATTCATGATTCATGATTAATGATTCAATTCATGATTCATGAATCATGATTCGATTCATGATTCATGATTCATAAATCATGATTCGATTCATGATTCATGATTCAATTCATGATTCATGATTCATGATTCAATGCATGATTCATGATTCATGATTCGATTCATGATTCATGATTCATAAATCATAATTCGATTCATGATTCATGATTCAATTCATGATTCATGATTCATGATTCAATGCATGATTCATGATTCATGATTCGATTCATGATTCATGATTCGATTCATGATTCATGATTCATGATTCAATGCATGATTCATGATTCATGATTCGATTCATGATTCATGATTCATAAATCATGATTCGATTCATGATTCATGATTCAATTCATGATTCATGATTCATGATTCAGTTCATGATTCATGAATCTTGATTCAATTCATGATTTATGATTCATGATTCATGATTCAATTCATGATTCATGATTCAATTTATGATTCATGATTCGAATCATAATTCATGATTTAATTCATAATTCATGATTCAATTCATGATTAATGATTCATGATTCAATTCATGATTCATGATTCATTTCATGATTCATTTCATGATTCATTTCATGATACATGATTCAATTCAAGATTCATGATTCAATTCATGATTCATGATTAATTTCATGATTCAATTTATGATTCATGATTCCTGATTCAATTCATGATTCATGATTCAATTCATGATTCATGATTCATTTCATGATTCATGATTCAATTCATGATTCAATTCATGATGCAATTTATGATTTATAATTCATGATTCTATTCATGATTCAATTCATGATTCATGTTTCAATTCATGATTCAATTCTTGATTCAATTCATAATTTAATTCATGATTCATGATTTAATTCATGATTCATGATTCATGACTCAATGCATGATTCAATTCTTGATTCAATTCATAATTCAATTCATGATTCATGATTCGATTCATGATTCATGTTTAAATTCATGATTCAATTCATGATTCATTTCATGATTCATGATTCAATTCATGATTCATGATTTAATTCTTGATTTATGATTCATGATTCATGATTCAATTCATGATTCATGATTCAATTCATGATTCATGATTTATGATTCAATTCATGATTCATGATTCAATTCACGATTCATGATTCAATTCATGATTCATGATTAATTTCATGATTCATTTCATGATTCATGATTTAATTCATGATTCATGATTCATTATTCAATTCATGATTCATGATTCAATTCATGATTCATGATTCGATTCATGATTCAATTCTTGATTCATGATTTATGATTCGATTCATGATTTATAATTCAATTCATGATTCATTATTTATGATTCAATTCATGATTCATGATTTATTTCATGATTCAATTCATGGTTCATGAATCTTGATTCAATTCATGATTTATTTCATTAATCATGATTCGATTCATGATTCATGATTCAATTCATGAGTCATGATTCATGATTCGATTCATGATTCAATTCATGATTCATGATTTATTATTCGATTCATGATTCATGATTCAATTTATGAATCAATTCATGATTTATGATGCATTATTCATGATTTGAATTATGATCCATAATTTATGATTCAATTCAGGATTCAAGATTCATGATTCAATTTATGATTCATGATTTGATTTATGATTCATGATTCAATTCATGATTCATGAGTCAATTCGTGATTCATGATTCAATTCATGATTCATGATTCATTTCATGATTCATTTCATGATTCATTTCATGATTCTTTTCATGATTCATTTCATGATTCTTTTCATGATTTATTTCATGATTCATGATTCCTCATTCAATTCATGATTTTATGATTCAATTCATGATTCATGATTCATTTCATGATTCATGGTTCAATTCATGATTCATGATTCATTTCATGATTCGTGATACATGATTCAATTCATGATTCATGATTCGATTCATGATTCATGATTTATGATTCAATTCATGATTCATGATTCATGATTCAATTCATGATTCATGAATCATGATTTGATTCATGATTCATGTTTCAATTCATGATTTAATTCTTGATTCAATTCATAATTCAATTTATGATTCCTGATTCAATTCATGATTCATAATTCATGATTCAATGCATGATTCATAATTCATGATTCGTATTATGATTCATGATTCAATTCATTTATTCATGATTCAATTCATTATTCGATTCATGATTCATGATTCATGATTCATGATTCATGATTCAATTCATGATTCATGATTCATGATTCATGATTCGATTTATGATTTATAATTCATGATTCAATTCATGATTCAATTCATGATTCATGATTCAATTCATGATTCATGATTCATGATTCAATTCATGATTCATGATTCAATTCATGATTCAATTCATGAATCATGATTCGATTCATGATTCATGTTTCAATTTATGATTCAATTCTTGATTCAATTCATAATTCAATTCATTATTCATGATTCAATTCATGATTCACGATTCATGACTCAATGCATTATTCAATTCTTGATTCAATCCATAATTATATTCATGATTCAATTCATGGTTCATGAATCTTGATTCAATTCATGATTTATTTCATTACTCATGATTCGATTCATGATTCATGATTCAATTCATGAGTCATGATTCATGATTCAATTCATGATTCATGATTCAATTCATGATTCATGATTCGATTCATGATTCAATTCTTGATTCATGATTCATGATTCGATTCATGATTTATAATTCAATTCATGATTCCTGATTTATGATTCAATTCATGATACATGATTTATTTCATGATTCAATTCATGGTTCATGAATCTTGATTCATTTCATGATTTATTTCATTAATCATGATTCGATTCATGATTCATGATTCATGATTCAATTCATGAGTCATGATTCGATTCATGATTCAATTCATGATTCATTATTCAATTCATGATTCATGATTCGATTCATGATTCATGATTCAATTCATGATGCATGATTCATGATTCATGATTCGAATTATGATTCATAATTTATGATTCAATTCATGATTCATGATTCATGATTCAATTCATGATTCATGATTCATGATTCGAATTATGATTCATAATTCATGATTCAATTTATGATTCATAATTCAATTCATGATTTAATTCATGATTCATGATTCAATTCATGATGGATGATTCATGATTCAATTCATGATTCATGATTCATGATTCAATTCATGATTCATAATTCATGATTCAGGATTCAATTCATGATTCATGATTCATGTTTCAATTCATGATTCATGATTTGATTCATGATTCATGATTCATGATTCGATTCATGATTCATGATTCATCAATTCAATTCATGATTTATGATTCATGATTCAATTCATGATTCATGAATCATGATTCGATTTATGATTCATGATGCAATTCATGATTCTTGATTTAATTTGTGATTCATGATTCACTTCATGATTCATGATTAAATTCATGATTCATGATTCAATTCATGATTCATGATTCATGATTTAATTTGTGATTCATGATTCACTTCATGATTCATGATTAAATTCATGATTCATGATTCAATTCATGATTCATGATTCATGATTTAATTCATGATTCAATTCATGATTCAATTTATGATTCATAATTCATGATTCAATTCATGATTTAATTCATGATTCATGATTCAATTTATGATTCATAATTCATGATTCAATTCATGATTTAATTCATGATTCATGATTCATGATTCAATTCATGATTCATGATTCGATTCATGATTCATGATTCATGATTTATGATTCGATTCATGATTCATGATTTATGATTCATGATTCAATTCATGATTCATGAATCATGATTCGATTCATGATTCATGTTTCAATTCATGATTCAATTCTGGTATCAATGCATAATTCAATTTATGATTCATGATTCATGATTCATGATTCAATGCATGATTCATAATTCATGATTCGATTCATGATTAATGTTTCAATTCATGATTTAAATCATGATTCATGATTCATGATTCATGATTCAATTCATGATTCGATTCATGATTCATGATTTATGATTCATGAATCGATTCATGATTCATGATTCATGATTCAATTCATGATTCGATTCATGATTCATGATTCATGATTTATGATTCAATTCATGATTCAATTCATGATTCATGATTCAATTCATGATTCATGATTCGTTTCATGATTCATGATTCAATTTATGTTTTATGATTCATGATTCGATTCATGATTCATGATTTATGATTTATGATTCAATTCATGATTCATGATTCAATTCATGATTCATGATTCATGATTCAATTCATGATTCATGTATCGATTCATGATTCATGATTTATGATTCAATTCATGATTCATGATTCATGATTTAGATTCGATTCATGATTCATGATTTATGATTCAATTCATGATTCATGATTCATGATTCAATTCATGATTTATGATTCGATTTATGATTCATGATTCATGTTTCAATTCATGATTCATGATTCAATTCATGATTCATGATTCATTTCATGATTCATGATTCAATTCTTGATTCAATTCATGATTCATGATGCAATTCATGATTCATGATTCATGATTCGAATCATGATTCATGATTCAATTCATGAATCATGATTCACTCATGATTCATGAATTATGATTCATGATTCATGATTCATGATTCATGATTCAATTCATTATTCATGATTCAATTCATGATTCATGATTCATGATTCATTATTCGATTTATGATTCATGATTCATGATTCATTTCATGATTCATGATTCAATTCTTGATTCAATTCATGATTCATGATGCAATTCATGATTCATGATTTAATTCATGATTCATGATTCATGATTCAATGCATGATTCATGATTCATGATTCGAATCATGATTCATGATTCAATTCATGAATCATGATTCAATTCATGATTCATGAATTATGATTCATGATTCATGATTCATGATTCATGATTCAATTCATTATTCATGATTCAATTCATGATTCATGATTCATGATTCATTATTCGATTTATGATTCATGATTCAATTCATGATTCATGATTCATGATTCAATTCATGATTCGATTCATGATTTATGATTCATAATTCATGATTTGATTCATAATTCATGATTCATTTCATGATTTGATTCATGATTCATGATTCATAAATCATGATTTGATTCATGATTCAATTCATGATTCATGATTCATGATTCAATGCATGATTCATGGTTCATGATTCAATTCATGATTTATCTTTGAATTCATGATTCAATTCATAATTCATTTCATTATTCATGATTCAATTCATGATTCATGATTCATGACTCAATGCATGATTCAATTCTTGATTCAATTCATAATTCAATTCATGATTCATGATTCAATTCATTTATTCATGATTCAATTCATGATTCGATTCATGATTCATGATTCATGATTCATGATTCAATTCATGATACATGATTCATGATTCAATTTATGATTTATAATTCTTGATTCAATTCATAATTCAATTCATTATTCATGATTCAATTCATGATTCATGATTCATGACTCAATGCATGATTCAATTCTTGATTCAATTCATAATTCAATTCATGATTCATGATTCAATTCATGATTCGATTCATGATTTATGATTCATAATTCATGATTTGATTCATAAATCATGATTTGATTCATGATTCAATTCATGATTCATGATTCATGATTCAATGCATGATTCATGGTTCATGATTCAATTCATGATTTATCTTTGAATTCATGATTCAATTCATAATTCATTTAATGATTCATGATTCAATTCATGATTCATGAATCTTGATTCAATTCATGATTTATGATTCATGATTCATGATTCAATTCATGATTCATGATTCAATTCATGATTCATGATTCATGATTAAATTCATGATTCAATTCTTGATTCAATTCATAATTCAATTCATGATTCATGATTCATTTTATGATTCATGAGTCATGATTTGATTCATGATTCATGATTCAATTCATGATTCATGATTCAAATTATGATTTATGATTCGATTCATAATTCATGATTCAATTCATGATTCATGATTCAATTCATGATTAATGATTCATGATTCAATTCATGATTCATGATTAATTTCATGATTCAATTTATGATTCATGATTCCTTAATCAATTCATGATTCATGATTCATTTCATGATTCATGATTCAATTCATGATTCAATTCATGATTCAATTCATGATTCATAATTCATGATTCAATTCATGATTCATGATTCAATTCATGAATCATGATTCGATTCATGATTCATGTTTCAATGCATGATTCAATTCTTGATTCAATTCATAATTCAATTCATGATTCATGATTCAATTCACGATTCATGATTCATGATTCAATTCATGATTCATGATTAAATTCATGATTCATGATTTGATTCATGATTCATGATTCGATTCATGATTCATGATTCGATTCATGATTCAATTCTTGATTCATGATTCGATTCATGATTTATAATTCAATTCATGATTCATTATTTATGATTCAATTCATGATTTATGATTTATTTCATGATTCAATTCATGGTTCATGAATCTTGATTCAATTCATGATTCAATTCATGATTCATGATTTATTATTCGATTCATGATTCATGATTCAATTTATGATTCAATTCATGATTTATGATTCATGATTCATGATTTGAATTATGATTCATAATTTATGATTCAATTCAGGATTCAAGATTCATGATTCAATTTATGATTCATGATTTGATTTATGATTCATGATTCAATTCCTGATTCATGATTCAATTCGTGATTCATGATTCAATTCATGATTCATGATTCATTTCATGATTCATTTCATGATTCTTTTCATGATTCATTTCATGATTCATGATTCCTCATTCAATTCATGATTTTATGATTCAATTCATGATTCATGATTAATTTCATGATTCATGGTTCAATTCATGATTCATGATTCATTTCATGATTCGTGATACATGATTCAATTCATGATTCATGATTCGATTCATGATTCATGATTCATGATTCAATTCATGATTCATGATTCATGAATCAATTCATGATTCATGAATCATGATTTGATTCATGATTCATGTTTCAATTCATGATTCAATTCTTGATTCAATTCATAATTCAATTTATGATTCCTGATTCAATTCTTGATTCATGATTCAATGCATGATTCATAATTCATGATTCGTATTATGATTCATGATTCAATTCATGATTAATGATTCATGATTCAATTCATGATTCATGATTAATTTCATGATTCAATTTATGATTCATGATTCCTTAATCAATTCATGATTCATGATTCATTTCATGATTCATGATTCAATTCATGATTCAATTCATGATTCAATTCATGATTCATAATTCATGATTCAATTCATGATTCATGATTCAATTCATGAATCATGATTCGATTCATGATTCATGTTTCAATGCATGATTCAATTCTTGATTCAATTCATAATTCAATTCATGATTCATGATTCAATTCACGATTCATGATTCATGATTCAATTCATGATTCATGATTAAATTCATGATTCATGATTTGATTCATGATTCATGATTCGATTCATGATTCAATTCTTGATTCATGATTCATGATTCGATTCATGATTTATAATTCAATTCATGATTCATTATTTATGATTCAATTCATGATTTATGATTTATTTCATGATTCAATTCATGGTTCATGAATCTTGATTCAATTCATGATTCAATTCATGATTCATGATTTATTATTCGATTCATGATTCATGATTCAATTTATGATTCAATTCATGATTTATGATTCATGATTCATGATTTGAATTATGATTCATAATTTATGATTCAATTCAGGATTCAAGATTCATGATTCAATTTATGATTCATGATTTGATTTATGATTCATGATTCAATTCCTGATTCATGATTCAATTCGTGATTCATGATTCAATTCATGATTCATGATTCATTTCATGAATCATTTCATGATTCTTTTCATGATTCATTTCATGATTCATGATTCCTCATTCAATTCATGATTTTATGATTCAATTCATGATTCATGATTAATTTCATGATTCATGGTTCAATTCATGATTCATGATTCATTTCATGATTCGTGATACATGATTCAATTCATGATTCATGATTCGATTCATGATTCATGATTCATGATTCATGATTCAATTCATGATTCATGATTCATGAATCAATTCATGATTCATGAATCATGATTTGATTCATGATTCATGTTTCAATTCATGATTCAATTCTTGATTCAATTCATAATTCAATTTATGATTCCTGATTCAATTCTTGATTCATAATTCATGATTCAATGCATGATTCATAATTCATGATTCGTATTATGATTCATGATTCAATTCATTTATTCATGATTCAATTCATGATTCGATTCATGATTCATGATTCATGATTCATGATTCAATTCATGATACATGATTCATGATTCGATTTATGATTTATAATTCTTGATTCAATTCATAATTCAATTCATTATTCATGATTCAATTCATGATTCATGATTCATGACTCAATGCATGATTCAATTCTTGATTCAATGCATGATTCAATTCTTGATTCAATTCATAATTCAATTCATGATTCATGATTCGATTCAGGATTCATGTTTGAATTCATGATTCAATTCATGATTCATTTCATGATTCATGATTCAATTCATGATTCATGATTTAATTCTTGATTTATGATTCATAATTCATGATTCAATTCTTGATTCATGATTCAATTCATGATTCATGATTCGATTTATTGTTCATGATTCATGATTCAATTCATGATTCATGATTCAATTCATGATTCCTGATTTATGATTCAATTCATGATTCATGATTTATAATTCAAGTCATGATTTATGATTCAATTCACGATTCATGATTCAATTCATGATTCATGATTCATGATTCAATTCATGATTAATTTCATGATTCAATTCATGGTTCATGAATCTTGATTCAATTCATGATTTATTTCATTAATCATGATTCGATTCATGATTAATGATTCATGTTTCAATTCATTAGTCATGATTCATGATTCAATTCATGATTCATGATTCAATTCATGATTCATGATTCGATTCATGATTCATGATTCATGATTCATGATTCATTTCATGATTCGTGATACATGATTCAATTCATGATTCATGATTCGATTCATGAATTATGATTCATGATTCATGATTCAATTTATGATTCATGATTCATGATTAAATTCATGATTCATGAATCATGATTTGATTCATGATTCATGTTTCAATTCATTATTCAATTCTTGATTCAATTCATAATTCAATTTATGATTCCTGATTCAATTCTTGATTCATAATTCATGATTTAATGCATGATTCATAATTCATGATTCGTATTATGATTCATGATTCAATTCATTTATTCATGATTGAATTCATGATTCGATTCATGATTCATGATTCATGATTCATGATTCAATTCATGATTCATGATTCATGATTCATGATTCGATTTATGATTTATAATTCATGATTCAATTCATGATTCATGATTAAATTCATGATTCATGATTCATGATTCAATTCATGATTCATGATTCAATTCATGATTCATGATTTATGATTCAATTCATGATTCAAGATTTATAATTCAAGTCATGATTTATAATTCAATTCACGATTCATGATTCAATTCATGATTCATGATTCATGATTCAATTCATGATTAATTTCATGATTCAATTCATGGTTCATGAATCTTGATTCAATTCATGATTTATTTCATTAATCATGATTCGATTCATGATTAATGATTCATAATTCAATTCATGATTCATGATTCATTTTATGATTCATGAATCATGATTCGATTCATGATTCATGATTCATGATTCATGATTCAATTCATGATTCATGATTCAATTTATGATTTATGATTCGATTCATAATTCATGATTCAATTAATGATTCATGATTCAATTCATGATTAAAGATTCATGATTCAATTCATGATTCATGATTAATTTCATGATTCATTTCATGATTCATGATTCAATTCAAGATTCATGATTCAATTCATGATTCATGATTAATTTCATGATTCAATTTATGATTCATGATTCCTGATTCAATTCATGATTCATGATTCATTTCATGATTCATGATTCAATTCATGATTCAATTCATGATTCAATTTATGATTTATAATTCATGATTCAATTCATGATTTAATTCATGATTCATAATTCATGATTCAATTCATGATTCATGATTCAATTCATGAATCATGATTCGATTCATGATTCATGTTTCAATTCATGATTCAATTCTTGATTCAATTCATAATTTAATTCATGATTCATGATTCAATTCATGATTCATGATTCATGACTCAATTCATTATTCATGATTCAATTCATGATTCATGATTCGATTCATGATTCAATTCTTGATTCATGATTCGATTCATGATTTATAATTCAATTCATGATTCATGATTTATGATTCAATTCATGATTCATGATTTATTTCATGATTCAATTCATGGTTCATGAATCTTGATTCATTTCATGATTTATTTCATTAATCATGATTCGATTCATGATTCATGATTCATGATTCAATTCATGAGTCATGATTCAAGATTCGATTCATGATTCAATTCATGATTCATGATTCATTATTCAATTCATGATTCATGATTCGATTCATGATTCATGATTCAATTCATGATTCAATTCATGAATTATGATTCATGATTCGAATTATGATTCATAATTTATGATTCAATTCATGTTTCATGATTCATTATTCAATGCATGATTCATGATTCATGATTCATGATTCAAATTATGATTCATAATTCATGATTCAATTTATGATTCATAATTCATGATTCAATTCATGATTTAATTCATGATTCATGATTCAATTCATGATTCATGATTCATGATTCAATTCATGATTCATAATTCATGATTCAGGATTCAATTCATGATTCATGATTCATGATTCAATTCATGATTCATGATTCGATTCATGATTCATGATTCATGATTCGATTCATGATTCATGATTCATGATTCATCAATTCAATTCATGATTCATGATTCATGATTCATTTCATGATTCATTTCATGATTCATGATTCCTGATTCAATTCATGATTCAATTTATGATTCATAATTCATGATTTAATTCATGATTCAATTCATGTTTCATGATTAATGATTAAATTCATGATTCATGAATCATGATTCGATTCATGATTCATGATTCATAAATCATGATTCGATTCATGATTCATGATTCAATTCATGATTCATGATTCATGATTCAATGCATGATTCATGATTCATGATTCGATTCATGATTCATCTTTGTATTCATGATTCAATTCATAATTCATTTCATGATTCATGATTCAATTCATGATTCATGATTCGATTCATGATTCATGATTCAATTCATGATTCATGATTCAATTCATGATTCATGATTCATGATTAAATTCATGATTCAATTCTTGATTCAATTCATAATTCAATTCATGATTCATGATTCATTTTATGACTCATGAATCATGATTCGATTAATGATTCATGATTCATGATTCATGATTCAATTCATGATTCGATTCATGATTCAATTCTTGATTCATGATTCGATTCATGATTTGTAATTCAATTCATGATTCATGAATTATGATTCAATTCATGATTCATGATTTATTTCATGATTCAATTCATGGTTTATGAATCTTGATTCATTTCATGATTTATTTCATTAATCATGATTCGATTCATGGTTCATGATTCATGATTCAATTCATGAGTCATGATTCAAGATTCGATTCATGATTCAATTCATGATTCATGATTCATTATTCAATTCATGATTCATGATTCGATTCATGATTCATGATTCAATTCATGATTCAATTCATGAATTATGATTCATGATTCGAATTATGATTCATAATTTATGATTCAATTCATGATTCATGATTCATTATTCAATTCATGATTCATGATTCATGATTCATGATTTGAATTATGATTCATAATTCATGATTCAATTTATGATTCATAATTCATGATTCAATTCATGATTTAATTCATGATTCATGATTCAATTCATGATTCATGATTCATGATTCAATTCATGATTCATAATTCATGATTCAGGATTCAATTCATGATTCATGAATTATGATTTAATTCATGATTCATGATTCAATTCATGATTCATGATTCATGATTCATCAATTCAATTCATGATTCATGATTCATGATTCATTTCATGATTCATTTCATGATTCATGATTCCTGATTCAATTCATGATTCAATTTATGATTCATAATTCATGATTTAATTCATGATTCAATTCATGATTCATGATTAATGATTCAATTCATGATTCATGAATCATGATTCGATTCATGATTCATGATTTATAAATCATGATTCGATTCATGATTCATGATTCAATTCATGATTCATGATTCATGATTCAATGCATGATTTATGATTCATGATTCATGATTCGATTCATGATTCATCTTTGAATTCATGATTCAATTCATAATTCATTTCATGATTCATTATTCAATTCATGATTCATGAATCTTGATTCAATTCTTGATTCAATTCATGATTCATGATTCGATTCATGATTCATGATTCAATTCATGATTCATGATTCGATTCATGATTCATGATTCATGATTAAATTCATGATTCAATTCTTGATTCAATTCATAATTCAATTCATGATTCATGATTCATTTTATGAATCATGAATCATGATTCGATTCATGATTCATGATTCATGATTCTTGATTCAATTCTTGATTCATGATTCAATTTATGATTTATGATTCGATTCATAATTCATGATTCAATTAATGATTCGTGATTCAATTCATGATTAATGATTCATGATTCAATTCATGATTCATTTCATGATTCATTTCATGATTCATGATTCAATTCATGATTCATGATTCAATTCAAGATTCATGATTCAATTCATGATTCATGATTAATTTCATGATTCAATTTATGATTCATGATTCCTGATTCAATTCATGATTCATGAATCATAATTCGATTCATGATTCATGTTTCAATTCATGATTCAATTCTTGATTCAATTCATAATTTAATTCATGATTCATGATTCAATTCATGATTCATGATTCATGACTCAATGCATGATTCAATTCTTGATTCAATTCATAATTCAATTCATGATTCATGATTCGATTCATGATTCATGTTAAATTCATGATTCAATTCATGATTCAATTCATGATTCATGATTCAATTCATGATTCATTTCATGATTCTTTTCTTGATTCATTTCATGATTCATGATTCCTCATTCAATTCATGATTTTATAATTCAATTCATGATTCATGACTCATTTCATGATTCGTGATACATGATTCAATTCATGATTCATGATTCGATTCATGATTCATGATTTATGATTCAATTCATGATTCATGATTTATAATTCAAGTCATGATTTATGATTCAATTCACGATTCATGATTCAATGCATGATTCATGATTCATGATTCAATTCATGATTAATTTCATGATTCAATTCATGGTTCATGAATCTTGATTCAATTCATGATTTATTTCATTAATCATGATTCGATTCATGATTAATGATTCATAATTCAATTCATGATTCATGATTCATTTTATGATTCATGAATCATGATTCGATTCATGATTCATGATTCCTGATTCATGATTCAATTCATGATTCATGATTCAATTTATGATTTATGATTCGATTCATAATTCATGATTCAATAAATGATTCATGATTCAATTCATGATTAATGATTCATGATTCAATTCATGATTCATGATTCATTCATGATTCATTTCATGATTCATGATTCAATTCAAGATTCATGATTCAATTCATGATTCATGATTAATTTCATGATTCAATTTATGATTCATGATTCCTGATTCAATTCATGATTCATGATTCATTTCATGATTCATGATTCAATTCATGATTCAATTCATGATTCAATTTATGATTTATAATTCATGATTCAATTCATGATTCAATTCATGATTCATAATTCATGATTCAATTCATGATTCATGATTCAATTCATAAATCATGATTCGATTCATGATTCATGTTTCAATTCATGATTCAATTCTTGATTCAATTCATAATTTAATTCATGATTCATGATTCAATTCATGATTCATGATTCATGACTCAATTCATGATTCATGATTCAATTCATGATTCATGATTCGATTCATGATTCAATTCTTGATTCATGATTCGATTCATGATTTATAATTCAATTCATGATTCATGATTTATGATTCAATTCATGATTCATGATTTATTTCATGATTCAATTCATGGTTCATGAATCTTGATTCATTTCATGATTTATTTCATTAATCATGATTCGATTCATGATTCATGATTCATGATTCAATTCATGAGTCATGATTCAAGATTCGATTCATGATTCAATTCATGATTCATGATTCATTATTCAATTCATGATTCATGATTCGATTCATGATTCATGATTCAATTCATGATTCAATTCATGAATTATGATTCATGATTCGAATTATGATTCATAATTTATGATTCAATTCATGATTCATGATTCATTATTCAATTCATGATTCATGATTCATGATTCATGATTCGAATTATGATTCATAATTCATGATTCAATTTATGATTCATAATTCATGATTCAATTCATGATTTAATTCATGATTCATGATTCAATTCATGATTCATGATTCATGATTCAATTCATGATTCATAATTCATGATTCAGGATTCAATTCATGATTCATGATTCATGATTCAATTCATGATTCATGATTCGATTCATGAATAATGATTCGATTCATGATTCATGATTCATGATTCATCAATTCAATTCATGATTCATGATTCATGATTCATTTCATGATTCATTTCATGATTCATGATTCCTGATTCAATTCATGATTCAATTTATGATTCATAATTCATGATTTAATTCATGATTCAATTAATGATTCATGATTAATGATTCAATTCATGATTCATGAATCATGATTCGATTCATGATTCATGATTCATAAATCATGATTCGATTCATGATTCATGATTCAATTCATGATTCATGATTCATGATTCAATGCATGATTCATGATTCATGATTCATGATTCGATTCATGATTCATCTTTGAATTCATGATTCAATTCATAATTCATTTCATGATTCATGATTCAATTCATGATTCATGAATCTTGATTCAATTCATGATTTATGATTCATGATTCATGATTCAATTCATGATTCAATTCATGATTCATGATTCGATTCATGATTCATGATTCGATTCATGATTCAATTCTTGATTCATGATTCGATTCATGATTTATAATTCAATTCATGATTCATGATTTATGATTCAATGCATGATTCATGATTTATTTCATGATTCAATTCATGGTTCATGAATCTTGATTCATTTCATGATTTATTTCATTAATCATGATTCGATTCATGATTCATGATTCATGATTCAATTCATGAGTCATGATTCAAGATTCGATTCATGATTCAATTCATGATTCATGATTCATTATTCAATTCATGATTCATGATTCGATTCATGATTCATGATTCAATTCATGATTCAATTCATGAATTATGATTCATGATTCGAATTATGATTCATAATTTATGATTCAATTCATGATTCATGATTCATTATTCAATTCATGATTCATGATTCATGATTCATGATTCGAATTATGATTCATAATTCATGATTCAATTTATGATTCATAATTCATGATTCAATTCATGATTTAATTCATGATTCATGATTCAATTCATGATTCATGATTCATGATTCAATTCATGATTCATAATTCATGATTCAGGATTCAATTCATGATTCATGATTCATGATTCAATTCATGATTCATGATTCGATTCATGATTAATGATTCGATTCATGATTCATGATTCATGATTCATCAATTCAATTCATGATTCATGATTCATGATTCATTTCATGATTCATTTCATGATTCATGATTCCTGATTCAATTCATGATTCAATTTATGATTCATAATTCATGATTTAATTCATGATTCAATTAATGATTCATGATTAATGATTCAATTCATGATTCATGAATCATGATTCGATTCATGATTCATGATTCATAAATCATGATTCGATTCATGATTCATGATTCAATTCATGATTCATGATTCATGATTCAATGCATGATTCATGATTCATGATTCATGATTCGATTCATGATTCATCTTTGAATTCATGATTCAATTCATAATTCATTTCATGATTCATGATTCAATTCATGATTCATGAATCTTGATTCAATTCATGATTTATGATTCATGATTCATGATTCAATTCATGATTCAATTCATGATTCATGATTCGATTCATGATTCATGATTCAATTCATGATTCATGATTCGATTCATGATTCATGATTCATGATTAAATTCATGATTCAATTCTTGATTCAATTCATAATTCAATTCATGATTCAGGATTCATTTTATGAATCATGAATCATGATTCGATTCATGATTCATGATTCATGATTCTTGATTCAATTCTTGATTCATGATTCAATTTATGATTTATGATTCGATTCATAATTCATGATTCAATTAATGATTCATGATTCAATTCATGATTAATGATTCATGATTCAATTCATGATTCATTTCATGATTCATTTCATGATTCATGATTCAATTCAAGATTCATGATTCAATTCATGATTCATGATTAATTTCATGATTCAATTTATGATTCATGATTCCTGATTCAATTCATGATTCATGATTCATTTCATGATTCATGATTCAATTCATGATTCAATTCATGATTCATAATTCATGATTCAATTCATGATTCATGATTCAATTCATGAATCATGATTCGATTCATGATTCATGTTTCAATTCATGATTCAATTCTTGATTCAATTCATAATTTAATTCATGATTCATGATTCAATTCATGATTCATGATTCATGACTCAATGCATGATTCAATTCTTGATTCAATTCATAATTCAATTCATGATTCATGATTCGATTCATGATTCATGTTAAATTCATGATTCAATTCATGATTCAATTCATGATTCATGATTCATGATTCAATTCATGATTTATGATTCAATTCATGATTCATGATTCGATTCATGATTCAATTCATGATTCATGATTCATTATTCAATTCATGATTCATGATTCGATTCATGATTCATGATTCAATTCATGATTCAATTCATGAATTATGATTCATGATTCGAATTATGATACATAATTTATGATTCAATTCATGATTCATGATTCATTATTCAATTCATGATTCATGATTCATGATTCATGATTCGAATTATGATTCATAATTCATGATTCAATTTATGATTCATAATTCATGATTCAATTCATGATTTAATTCATGATTCATGATTCAATTCATGATTCATGATTCATGATTCAATTCATGATTCATAATTCATGATTCAGGATTCAATTCATGATTCATGAATTATGATTTAATTCATGATTCATGATTCAATTCATGATTCATGATTCATGATTCGATTCATGATTCATGATTCATGATTCATCAATTCAATTCATGATTCATGATTCATGATTCATTTCATGATTCATTTCATGATTCATGATTCCTGATTCAATTCATGATTCAATTTATGATTCATAATTCATGATTTAATTCATAATTCAATTCATGATTCATGATTAATGATTCAATTCATGATTCATGAATCATGATTCGATTCATGATTCATGATTCATAAATCATGATTAGATTCATGATTCATGATTCAATTCATGATTCATGATTCATGATTCAATGCATGATTCATGATTCATGATTCATGATTCGATTCATGATTCATCTTTGAATTCATGATTCAATTCATAATTCATTTCATGATTCATGATTCAATTCATGATTCATGAATCTCGATTCAATTCATGATTTATGATTCATGATTCATGATTCGATTCATGATTCATGATTCAATTCATGATTCATGATTCGATTCATGATTCATGATTCATGATTCAATTCATGATTCAATTCATGATTCATGATTCGATTCATGATTCATGATTCAATTCATGATTCATGATTCGATTCATGATTCATGATTCATGATTAAATTCATGATTCAATTCTTGATTCAATTCATAATTCAATTCATGATTCAGGATTCATTTTATGAATCATGAATCATGATTCGATTCATGATTCATGATTCATGATTCTTGATTCAATTCTTGATTCATGATTCAATTTATGATTTATGATTCGATTCATAATTCATGATTCAATTAATGATTCATGATTCAATTCATGATTAATGATTCATGATTCAATTCATGATTCATTTCATGATTCATTTCATGATTCATGATTCAATTCAAGATTCATGATTCAATTCATGATTCATGATTAATTTCATGATTCAATTTATGATTCATGATTCCTGATTCAATTCATGATTCATGATTCATTTCATGATTCATGATTCAATTCATGATTCAATTCATGATTCATAATTCATGATTCAATTCATGATTCATGATTCAATTCATGAATCATGATTCGATTCATGATTCATGTTTCAATTCATGATTCAATTCTTGATTCAATTCATAATTTAATTCATGATTCATGATTCAATTCATGATTCATGATTCATGACTCAATGCATGATTCAATTCTTGATTCAATTCATAATTCAATTCATGATTCATGATTCGATTCATGATTCTTGTTAAATTCATGATTCAATTCATGATTCAATTCATGATTCATGATTCATGATTCAATTCATGATTTATGATTCAATTCATGATTCATGATTCGATTCATGATTCAATTCTTGATTCATGATTCATGAATCGATTCATGATTTATAATTCAATTCATGATTCATTATTTATGATTCAATTCATGATTCATGATTTATTTCATGATTCATGATTTATTTCATGATTCAATTCATGGTTCATGAATCTTGATTCAATTCATGATTTATTTCATTAATCATGATTCGATTCATGATTCATGAGTCATGATTCATGATTCGATTCATGATTCAATTCATGATTCATGATTTATTATTCGATTCATGATTCATGATTCAATTTATGATTCAATTCATGATTTATGATTCATGATTCATGATTTGAATTATGATTCATAATTTATGATTCAATTCAGGATTCAAGATTCATGATTCAATTTATGATTCATGATTTGATTTATGATTCATGATTCAATTCCTGATTTATGATTCAATTCGTGATTCATGATTCAATTCATGATTCATGATTCATTTCATGATTAATTTCATGATTCTTTTCTTGATTCATTTCATGATTCATGATTCCTCATTCAATTCATGATTTTATGATTCAATTCATGATTCATGATTCATTTCATGATTCATGGTTCAATTCATGATTCATGACTCATTTCATGATTCGTGATACATGATTCAATTCATGATTCATGATTCGATTCATGATTCATGATTCATGATTCATGATTCAATTCATGATTCATGATTCATGATTCAATTCATGATTCATGAATCATGATTTGATTCATGATTCATGTTTCAATTCATGATTCAATTCTTGATTCAATTCATAATTCAATTTATGATTCCTGATTCAATTCATGATTCATAATTCATGATTCAATGCATGATTCATAATTCATGATTCGTATTATGATTCATGATTCAATTCATTTATTCACGATTCAATTCATGATTCGATTCATGATTCATGATTCATAATTCATGATTCAATTCATGATTCATGATTCATGATTCGATTTATGATTTATAATTCATGATTCAATTCATGATTCAATTCATGATTCATGATTAAATTCATGATTCATGATTCATGATTCAATTCATGATTCATGATTCCATTCATGATTCATGATTCAATTCATGATTCATGATTCATGATTCGATTCATGATTCATGTTTCAATTTATGATTCAATTCTTGATTCAATTCATAATTCAATTCATTATTCATGATTCAATTCATGATTCACGATTCATGACTCAATGCATGATTCAATTCTTGATTCAATTCATAATTCAATTTATGATTCATGATTCGATTCATGATTCATGTTTGAATTCATGATTCAATTCATGATTCATTTCATGAGTCATGATTCAATTCATGATTCATGATTCATGATTCAATTCATGATTAATTTCATGATTCAATTAATGGTTCATGAATCTAGATTCAATTCATGATTTATTTCATTAATCATGATTCGATTCATGATTAATGATTCATGATTCAATTCATGAGTCATGATTCATGATTCAATTCATGATTCATGATTCAATTCATGATTCATGATTCGATTCATGATTCAATTCTTGATTCATGATTCGATTCATGATTTATAATTCAATTCATGATTTATGATTTATGATTCAATTCATGATTCATGATTTATTTCATGATTCAATTCATGGTTCATGAATCTTGATTCATTTCATGATTTATTTCATTAATCATGATTCGATTCATGATTCATGATTCAATTCATGAGTCATGATTCAAGATTCGATTCATGATTCAATTCATGATTCATGATTCATTATTCAATTCATGATTCATGATTCGATTCATGATTCATGATTCAATTCATGATTCAATTCATGATTCATGATTTATGATTCGAATTATGATTCATAATTTATGATTCAATTCATGATTCAAGATTCATTATTCAATTCATGATTCATGATTTATGATTCATGATTCGAATTATGATTCATAATTCATGATTCAATTCATGATTTAATTCATGATTCATGATTCAATTCATGATTCATGATTCATGATTCAATTCATGATTCATGATTCATGATTCAATTCATGATTCATAATTCATGATTCAGGATTCAATTCATGATTCATGATTCATGATTCAATTCATGATTCATGATTTGATTCATGATTCATGATTCGATTCATGATTCATGAATCATGATTCGATTCATGATTCATGTTTCAATTCATGATTCAATTCTTGTATCAATTCATAATTCAATTCATGATTCATGATTCAATTCATGATTCATGATTCATGATTCAATGCATGATTCATAATTCATGATTCGATTCATGATTAATGTTTGAATTCATGATTTAATTCATGATTCATGATTCAATTCACGATTCATGATTCATGATTCAATGCATGATTCATAATTCATGATTCGATTCATGATTAATGTTTGAATTCATGATTTAATTCATGATTCATGATTCAATTCATGATTCGATTCATGATTCAATTCATGTTTTATGATTCATGATTCATGATTCATGATTTCATTTATGATTTGATTCATGATTCATGATTCATGATTCATGATTCATGATTCAATTCATGATTCATGACTCAATTCATGATTCATGATTCAATGCATGATTCATGATTCGAATCATGATTCATGATTCAATTCATGAATCATGAATTATGATTCATGATTCATGAATCAATTCATGTTTGATGATTCATGATTCAATTCATGATTCATGATTCATTTCATGACTCATTATTTATGATTCAATTCATGATTCATGATTCAATTCATGATTCATGATTCAATTCATGATTCATTATTCAATTCATGATTCAATTCATGATTCATGATTCATGATTCATGATTCGATTCATGATTCATGATTCATGATTTGATTCATGATTCAATTCATGATTCATGATTTAAGATTGAATTCATGATTCATGATTCATGATTCAATTCATGATTCATGATTCATGATTCAATTTATGATTCATGATTCAATTCATGATTCTTGATTTAATTTGTGATTCATGATTCACTTCATGATTCATGATTCAATTCATGATTCATGATTCAATTCATGATTCATGATTAATGATTTAATTCATGATTCAATTTATGATTCATAATTCATGATTCAATTCATGATTTAATTCATGATTCATGATTTATGATTCAATTCATGATTCATAATTCATGATTCAGGATTCAATTCATGATTCATGATTCAATTCATGATTCATGATTCGATTCATGATTCATGATTCATGATTCATGATTCATGATTCGATTCATGATTCATGATTTATGATTCATGATTCATGATTCAATGCATGATTCATAATTCATGATTCGATTCATGATTAATGTTTCAATTCATGATTCAAATCATGATTCATGATTCATGATTCGATTCATGATTCATGATTCATGATTCATGATTCATGATTCATGAATCGATTCATGATTCATGATTCATGAATCGATTCATGATTCATGATTCATGATTTATGATTCAATTCATGATTCAATTCATGATTCATAATTCAATTCATGATTCATGATTCGATTCATGATTCATGATTCAATTCATGTTTTATGATTCATGATTCGATTCATGATTCATGATTCAATTCATGATTTATGATTTATGATTCAATTCATGATTCATGATTCAATTCATGATTCATGAATCGATTCATGATTCATGATTTATGATTCAATTCATGATTCATGATTCATGATTTAGATTCAATTCATGATTCATGATTTATGATTCAATTCATGATTCATGATTCAATTTATGATTCATGTTTCAATTCATGATTCAATTCTTGATTCAATTCATGATTCATGATTCAATTCATGATTCATGATGCAATTCATGATTTATGATTCATGATTCAATGCATGATTCATGATTCATGATTCGAATCATGATTCATGATTCAATTCATGAATCATGATTCAATTCATGATTCATGAATTATGATTCATGATTCATGATTCATGATTCATGATTCAATTCATGATTCATGATTCAATTCATGATTCATGATTCATTATTCGATTTATGATTCATGATTCAATTCATGATTCATGATTCATGATTCAATTCATGATTCGATTCATGATTTATGATTCATAATTCATGATTTGATTCATGATTCATGATTCATTTCATGATTCATTTCATGATTCATGATTCCTGATTTATTTCATGATTCATGATTCCTGATTCAATTCATGATTCAATTTATGATTCATAATTCATGATTTAATTCATGATTCAATTCATGATTCATGATTAATGATTCAATTCATGATTCATGAATCATGATTCGATTCATGATTCATGATTCATAAATCATGATTCGATTCATGATTCATGATTCAATTCATGATTCATGATTCATGATTCAATGCATGATTCATGATTCATGATTCGATTCATGATTCATCTTTGAATTCATGATTCAATTTATAATTCATTTCATGATTCATGATTCAATTCATGATTTATGAATCTTGATTCAATTCATGATTTATGATTCATGATTCATGATTCAATTCATGATTCATGATTCGATTCATGATTCATGATTCAATTCATGATTCATGATTCAATTCATGATTCATGATTCATGATTAAATTCATGATTCAATTCTTGATTTAATTCATAATTCAATTCATGATTCATGATTCTTTTTGTGATTCATAAATCATGATTCGATTCATGATTCATGATTCAATTCATGATTCATGATTCAATTTATGATTCATGATTTGATTCATAATTCATGATTCAATTCATGATTCATGATTCAATTCATGATTAATGATTCATGATTCAATTCATGATTCATGATTCATTTCATGATTCATTTCATGATTCATGATTCAATTCAAGATTCATGATTCAATTCATGATTCATGATTCATTTCAAGATTCAATTTATGATTCATGATTCCTGATTCAATTCATGATTCATGATTCAATTCATGATTCATGATTCAATTCATGATTCAATTCATGATTCAATTTATGATTTATAATTCATGATTTAATTCATGATTCAATTCATGATTCATAATTCATGATTCAATTCTTGATTCAATTCATAATTTAATTCATGATTCATGATTCAATTCATAATTCATGATTCATGACTCAATGCATGATTCAATTCTTGATTCAATTCATAATTCAATTCATGATTCATGATTTGATTCATGATTCATGTTTAAATTCATGATTCAATTCATGATTCATTTCATGATTCATGATTCAATTCATGATTCATGATTCAATTCATAATTCAATTCATGATTCATGATTCGATTCATGATTCATGTTTAAATTCATGATTCAATTCATGATTCATTTCATGATTCATGATTCAATTAATGATTCATGATTCAATTCATGATTAATGATTCATGATTCAATTCATGATTCATTTCATGATTCATTTCATGATTCATGATTCAATTCAAGATTCATGATTCAATTCATGATTCATGATTAATTTCATGATTCAATTTATGATTCATGATTCCTGATTCAATTCATGATTCATGATTCATTTCATGATTCATGATTCAATTCATGATTCAATTCATGATTCATAATTCATGATTCAATTCATGATTCATGATTCAATTCATGAATCATGATTCGATTCATGATTCATGTTTCAATTCATGATTCAATTCTTGATTCAATTCATAATTTAATTCATGATTCATGATTCAATTCATGATTCATGATTCATGACTCAATGCATGATTCAATTCTTGATTCAATTCATAATTCAATTCATGATTCATGATTCGATTCATGATTCATGTTAAATTCATGATTCAATTCATGATTCAATTCATGATTCATGATTCATGATTCAATTCATGATTTATGATTCAATTCATGATTCATGATTCGATTCATGATTCAATTCATGATTCATGATTCATTATTCAATTCATGATTCATGATTCGATTCATGATTCATGATTCAATTCATGATTCAATTCATGAATTATGATTCATGATTCGAATTATGATACATAATTTATGATTCAATTCATGATTCATGATTCATTATTCAATTCATGATTCATGATTCATGATTCGAATTAAGATTCATAATTCATGATTCAATTTATGATTTAATTCATGATTCATGATTCAATTCATGATTCATGATTCATGATTCAATTCATGATTTAATTCATGATTCATGATTCAATTCATGATTCATGATTCATGATTCAATTCATGATTCATAATTCATGATTCAGGATTCAATTCATGATTCATGAATTATGATTTAATTCATGATTCATGATTCAATTCATGATTCATGATTCATGATTCGATTCATGATTCATGATTCATGATTCATCAATTCAATTCATGATTCATGATTCATGATTCATTTCATGATTCATTTCATGATTCATGATTCCTGATTCAATTCATGATTCAATTTATGATTCATAATTCATGATTTAATTCATGATTCAATTCATGATTCATGATTAATGATTCAATTCATGATTCATGAATCATGATTCGATTCATGATTCATGATTCATAAATCATGATTAGATTCATGATTCATGATTCAATTCATGATTCATGATTCATGATTCAATGCATGATTCATGATTCATGATTCATGATTCGATTCATGATTCATCTTTGAATTCATGATTCAATTCATAATTCATTTCATGATTCATGATTCAATTCATGATTCATGAATCTTGATTCAATTCATGATTTATGATTCATGATTCATGATTCAATTCATGATTCAATTCATGATTCATGATTCGATTCATGATTCATGATTCAATTCATGATTCATGATTCGATTCATGATTCATGATTCATGATTCAATTCATGATTTAATTCATGATTCATGATTCAATTCATGATTCATGATTCATGATTCAATTCATGATTCATAATTCATGATTCAATTCATGATTTAATTCATGATTCATGATTCAATTCATGATTCATGATTCATGATTCAATTCATGATTCATAATTCATGATTCAGGATTCAATTCATGATTCATGAATTATGATTTAATTCATGATTCATGATTCAATTCATGATTCATGATTCATGATTCGATTCATGATTCATGATTCATGATTCATCAATTCAATTCATGATTCATGATTCATGATTCATTTCATGATTCATTTCATGATTCATGATTCCTGATTCAATTCATGATTCAATTTATGATTCATAATTCATGATTTAATTCATAATTCAATTCATGATTCATGATTCGATTCATGATTCATGTTAAATTCATGATTCAATTCATGATTCAATTCATGATTCATGATTCATGATTCAATTCATGATTTATGATTCAATTCATGATTCATGATTCGATTCATGATTCAATTCATGATTCATGATTCATTATTCAATTCATGATTCATGATTCGATTCATGATTCATGATTCAATTCATGATTCAATTCATGAATTATGATTCATGATTCGAATTATGATACATAATTTATGATTCAATTCATGATTCATGATTCATTATTCAATTCATGATTCATGATTCATGATTCGAATTAAGATTCATAATTCATGATTCAATTTATGATTTAATTCATGATTCATGATTCAATTCATGATTCATGATTCATGATTCAATTCATGATTTAATTCATGATTCATGATTCAATTCATGATTCATGATTCATGATTCAATTCATGATTCATAATTCATGATTCAGGATTCAATTCATGATTCATGAATTATGATTTAATTCATGATTCATGATTCAATTCATGATTCATGATTCATGATTCGATTCATGATTCATGATTCATGATTCATCAATTCAATTCATGATTCATGATTCATGATTCATTTCATGATTCATTTCATGATTCATGATTCCTGATTCAATTCATGATTCAATTTATGATTCATAATTCATGATTTAATTCATGATTCAATTCATGATTCATGATTAATGATTCAATTCATGATTCATGAATCATGATTCGATTCATGATTCATGATTCATAAATCATGATTAGATTCATGATTCATGATTCAATTCATGATTCATGATTCATGATTCAATGCATGATTCATGATTCATGATTCATGATTCGATTCATGATTCATCTTTGAATTCATGATTCAATTCATAATTCATTTCATGATTCATGATTCAATTCATGATTCATGAATCTTGATTCAATTCATGATTTATGATTCATGATTCATGATTCAATTCATGATTCAATTCATGATTCATGATTCGATTCATGATTCATGATTCAATTCATGATTCATGATTCGATTCATGATTCATGATTCATGATTCAATTCATGATTTAATTCATGATTCATGATTCAATTCATGATTCATGATTCAATTCATGATTCATAATTCATGATTCAATTCATGATTTAATTCATGATTCATGATTCAATTCATGATTCATGATTCATGATTCAATTCATGATTCATAATTCATGATTCAGGATTCAATTCATGATTCATGAATTATGATTTAATTCATGATTCATGATTCAATTCATGATTCATGATTCATGATTCGATTCATGATTCATGATTCATGATTCATCAATTCAATTCATGATTCATGATTCATGATTCATTTCATGATTCATTTCATGATTCATGATTCCTGATTCAATTCATGATTCAATTTATGATTCATAATTCATGATTTAATTCATGATTCAATTCATGATTCATGATTAATGATTCAATTCATGATTCATGAATCATGATTCGATTCATGATTCATGATTCATAAATCATGATTAGATTCATGATTCATGATTCAATTCATGATTCATGATTCATGATTCAATGCATGATTCATGATTCATGATTCATGATTCGATTCATGATTCATCTTTGAATTCATGATTCAATTCATAATTCATTTCATGATTCATGATTCAATTCATGATTCATGAATCTTGATTCAATTCATGATTTATGATTCATGATTCATGATTCAATTCATGATTCAATTCATGATTCATGATTCGATTCATGATTCATGATTTCAATTCATGATTCATGATTCGATTCATGATTTCATGATTCATGATTCAATTCATGATTCAATTCATGATTCATGATTCGATTCATGATTCATGATTCAATTCATGATTCATGATTCGATTCATGATTCATGATTCATGATTAAATTCATGATTCAATTCTTGATTCAATTCATAATTCAATTCATGATTCAGGATTCACTTTACGAATCATGAATCATGATTCGATTCATGATTCATGATTCTTGATTCAATTCTTGATTCATGAATTCAATTTATGATTTATGATTCGATTCATAATTCATGATTCAATTAATGATTCATGATTCAATTCATGATTAATGATTCATGATTCAATTCATGATTCATTTCATGATTCATTTCATGATTCATGATTCAATTCAAGATTCATGATTCAATTCATGATTCATGATTAATTTCATGATTCAATTTATGATTCATGATTCCTGATTCAATTCATGATTCATGATTCATTTCATGATTCATGATTCAATTCATGATTCAATTCATGATTCATAATTCATGATTCAATTCATGATTCATGATTCAAATTCATGGAATCATGATTCGATTCATGCTTCATGTTTCAATTCATGATTCAATTCTTGATTCAATTCATAATTTAATTCATGATTCATGATTCAATTCATGATTCATGATTCATGACTCAATGCATGATTCAATTCTTGATTCAATTCATAATTCAATTCATGATTCATGATTCGATTCATGATTCTTGTTAAATTCATGATTCAATTCATGATTCAATTCATGATTTATGATTCAATTCATGATTCATGATTCATGATTCAATTCATGATTTATGATTCAATTCATGATTCATGATTTGATTCATGATTCAATTCTTGATTCATGATTCATGAATCGATTCATGATTTATAATTCAATTCATGATTCATTATTTATGATTCAATTCATGATTCATGATTTATTTCATGATTCATGATTTATTTCATGATTCAATTCATGGTTCATGAATCTTGATTCAATTCATGATTTATTTCATTAATCATGATTCGATTCATGATTCATGAGTCATGATTCATGATTCGATTCATGATTCAATTCATGATTCATGATTTATTATTCGATTCATGATTCATGATTCAATTTATGATTCAATTCATGATTTATGATTCATGATTCATGATTTGAATTATGATTCATAATTTATGATTCAATTCAGGATTCAAGATTCATGATTCAATTTATGATTCATGATTTGATTTATGATTCATGATTCAATTCCTGATTTATGATTCAATTCGTGATTCATGATTCAATTCATGATTCATGATTCATTTCATGATTCATTTCATGATTCTTTTCTTGATTCATTTCATGATTCATGATTCCTCATTCAATTCATGATTTTATGATTCAATTCATGATTCATGATTCATTTCATGATTCATGGTTCAATTCATGATTCATGACTCATTTCATGATTCGTGATACATGATTCAATTCATGATTCATGATTCGATTCATGATTCATGATTCATGAATCATGATTTGATTCATGATTCATGTTTCAATTCATGATTCAATTCTTGATTCAATTCATAATTCAATTTATGATTCCTGATTCAATTCATGATTCATAATTCATGATTCAATGCATGATTCATAAATCATGATTCGTATTATGATTCATGATTCAATTCATTTATTCACGATTCAATTCATGATTCGATTCATGATTCATGATTCATAATTCATGATTCAATTCATGATTCATGATTCATGATTCGATTTATGATTTATAATTCATGATTCAATTCATGATTCAATTCATGATTCATGATTAAATTCATGATTCATGATTCATGATTCAATTCATGATTCATGATTCCATTCATGATTCATGATTCAATTCATGATTCATGATTCATGATTCGATTCATGATTCATGTTTCAATTTATGATTCAATTCTTGATTCAATTCATAATTCAATTCATTATTCATGATTCAATTCATGATTCACGATTCATGACTCAATGCATGATTCAATTCTTGATTCAATTCATAATTCAATTTATGATTCATGATTCGATTCATGATTCATGTTTGAATTCATGATTCAATTCATGATTCATTCAATGAGTCATGATTCAATTCATGATTCATGATTCATGATTCAATTCATGATTAATTTCATGATTCAATTCATGGTTCATGAATCTAGATTCAATTCATGATTTATTTCATTAATCATGATTCGATTCATGATTAATGATTCATGATTCAATTCATGAGTCATGATTCATGATTCAATTCATGATTCATGATTCAATTCATGATTCATGATTCGATTCATGATTCAATTCTTGATTCATGATTCGATTCATGACTTATAATTCAATTCATGATTTATGATTTATGATTCAATTCATGATTCATGATTTATTTCATGATTCAATTCATGGTTCATGAATCTTGATTCATTTCATGATTTATTTCATTAATCATGATTCGATTCATGATTCATGATTCAATTCATGAGTCATGATTCAAGATTCGATTCATGATTCAATTCATGATTCATGATTCATTATTCAATTCATGATTCATGATTCGATTCATGATTCATGATTCAATTCATGATTCAATTCATGATTCATGATTTATGATTCGAATTATGATTCATAATTTATGATTCAATTCATGATTCAAGATTCATTATTCAATTCATGATTCATGATTTATGATTCATGATTCGAATTATGATTCATAATTCATGATTCAATTCATGATTTAATTCATGATTCATGATTCAATTCATGATTCATGATTCATGATTCAATTCATGATTCATGATTCAATTCATGATTCATAATTCATGATTCAGGATTCAATTCATGATTCATGATTCATGATTCAATTCATGATTCATGATTTGATTCATGATTCATGATTCATGATTCGATTCATGATTCATGAATCATGATTCGATTCATGATTCATGTTTCAATTCATGATTCAATTCTTGTATCAATTCATAATTCAATTCATGATTCATGATTCAATTCATGATTCATGATTCATGATTCAATGCATGATTCATAATTCATGATTCGATTCATGATTAATGTTTGAATTCATGATTTAATTCATGATTCATGATTCAATTCACGATTCATGATTCATGATTCAATGCATGATTCATAATTCATGATTCGATTCATGATTAATGTTTGAATTCATGATTTAATTCATGATTCATGATTCAATTCATGATTCGATTCATGATTCAATTCATGTTTTATGATTCATGATTCATGATTCATGATTTAATTTATGATTTGATTCATGATTCATGATTCATGATTCATGATTCATGATTCAATTCATGATTCATGACTCAATTCATGATTCATGATTCAATGCATGATTCATGATTCATGATTCGAATCATAATTCATGATTCAATTCATGAATCATGAATTATGATTCATGATTCATGATTCAATTCATGTTTGATGATTCATGATTCAATTCATGATTCATGATTCATTTCATGACTCATTATTTATGATTCAATTCATGATTCATGATTCAATTCATGATTCATGATTCGATTCATGATTCATTATTCAATTCATGATTCAATTCATGATTCATGATTCATGATTCATGATTCGATTCATGATTCATGATTCATGATTTGATTCATGATTCAATTCATGATTCATGATTTAAGATTGAATTCATGATTCATGATTCATGATTCAATTCATGATTCATGATTCATGATTCAATTTATGATTCATGATTCAATTCATGATTCTTGATTTAATTTGTGATTCATGATTCACTTCATGATTCATGATTCAATTCATGATTCATGATTCAATTCATGATTCATGATTAATGATTTAATTCATGATTCAATTTATGATTCATAATTCATGATTCAATTCATGATTTAATTCATGATTCATGATTTATGATTCAATTCATGATTCATAATTCATGATTCAGGATTCAATTCATGATTCATGATTCAATTCATGATTCATGATTCGATTCATGATTCATGATTCATGATTCATGATTCGATTCATGATTCATGATTTATGATTCATGATTCATGATTCAATGCATGATTCATAATTCATGATTCGATTCATGATTAATGTTTCAATTCATGATTCAAATCATGATTCATGATTCATGATTCATGATTCATGATTCATGATTCATGATTCATGATTCATGATTCATGAATCGATTCATGATTCATGATTCATGAATCGATTCATGATTCATGATTCATGATTTATGATTCAATTCATGATTCAATTCATGATTCATAATTCAATTCATGATTCATGATTCGATTCATGATTCATGATTCAATTCATGTTTTATGATTCATGATTCGATTCATGATTCATGATTCAATTCATGATTTATGATTTATGATTCAATTCATGATTCATGATTCAATTCATGATTCATGAATCGATTCATGATTCATGATTTATGATTCAATTCATGATTCATGATTCATGATTTAGATTCAATTCATGATTCATGATTTATGATTCAATTCATGATTCATGATTCGATTTATGATTCATGTTTCAATTCATGATTCAATTCTTGATTCAATTCATGATTCATGATTCAATTCATGATTCATGATGCAATTCATGATTTATGATTCATGATTCAATGCATGATTCATGATTCATGATTCGAATCATGATTCATGATTCAATTCATGAATCATGATTCAATTCATGATTCATGAATTATGATTCATGATTCATGATTCATGATTCATGATTCAATTCATGATTCATGATTCAATTCATGATTCATGATTCATTATTCGATTTATGATTCATGATTCAATTCATGATTCATGATTCATGATTCAATTCATGATTCGATTCATGATTTATGATTCATAATTCATGATTTGATTCATGATTCATGATTCATTTCATGATTCATTTCATGATTCATGATTCCTGATTTATTTCATGATTCATGATTCCTGATTCAATTCATGATTCAATTTATGATTCATAATTCATGATTTAATTCATGATTCAATTCATGATTCATGATTAATGATTCAATTCATGATTCATGAATCATGATTCGATTCATGATTCATGATTCATAAATCATGATTCGATTCATGATTCATGATTCAATTCATGATTCATGATTCATGATTCAATGCATGATTCATGATTCATGATTCGATTCATGATTCATCTTTGAATTCATGATTCAATTTATAATTCATTTCATGATTCATGATTCAATTCATGATTTATGAATCTTGATTCAATTCATGATTTATGATTCATGATTCATGATTCAATTCATGATTCATGATTCGATTCATGATTCATGATTCAATTCATGATTCATGATTCATGATTAAATTCATGATTCAATTCTTGATTTAATTCATAATTCAATTCATGATTCATGATTCTTTTTGTGATTCATAAATCATGATTCGATTCATGATTCATGATTCAATTTATGATTCATGATTTGATTCATAATTCATGATTCAATTCATGATTCATGATTTAATTCATGATTAATGATTCATGATTCAATTCATGATTCATGATTCATTTCATGATTCATTTCATGATTCATGATTCAATTCAAGATTCATGATTCAATTCATGATTCAATTCATGATTCAATTTATGATTTATAATTCATGATTTAATTCATGATTCAATTCATGATTCATAATTCATGATTCAATTCTTGATTCAATTCATAATTTAATTCATGATTCATGATTCTATTCATAATTCATGATTCATGACTCAATGCATGATTCAATTCTTGATTCAATTCATAATTCAATTCATGATTCATGATTTGATTCATGATTCATGTTTAAATTCATGATTCAATTCATGATTCATTTCATGATTCATGATTCAATTCATGATTCATGATTCAATTCATAATTCAATTCATGATTCATGATTCGATTCATGATTCATGTTTAAATTCATGATTCAATTCATGATTCATTTCATGATTCATGATTCAATTCATGATTCATGATTCAATTCTCTATTTATGATTCATGATTCATGATTCAATTCATGATTCATGATTTATGATTCAATTCATGATTCATGATTTATAATTCAATTCATGATTCATGATTCAATTCACGATTCATGATTCAATTCATGATTCATGATTCATGAATCGATTCATTATTTATAATTCAATTCATGATTCATTATTTATGATTCAATTCATGATTCATGATTTATTTCATGATTCATGATTTATTTCATGATTCAATTCATGGTTCATGAATCTTGATTCAATTCATGATTTATTTCATTAATCATGATTCGATTCATGATTCATGAGTCATGATTCATGATTCGATTCATGATTCAATTCATGATTCATGATTTATTATTCGATTCATGATTCATGATTCAATTTATGATTCAATTCATGATTTATGATTCATGATTCATGATTTGAATTATGATTCATAATTTATGATTCAATTCAGGATTCAAGATTCATGATTCAATTTATGATTCATGATTTGATTTATGATTCATGATTCAATTCCTGATTTATGATTCAATTCGTGATTCATGATTCAATTCATGATTCATGATTCATTTCATGATTCATTTCATGATTCTTTTCTTGATTCATTTCATGATTCATGATTCCTCATTCAATTCATGATTTTATGATTCAATTCATGATTCATGATTCATTTCATGATTCATGGTTCAATTCATGATTCATGACTCATTTCATGATTCGTGATACATGATTCAATTCATGATTCATGATTCGATTCATGATTCATGATTCATGATTCATGATTCAATTCATGATTCATGATTCATGATTCAATTCATGATTCATGAATCATGATTTGATTCATGATTCATGTTTCAATTCATGATTCAATTCTTGATTCAATTCATAATTCAATTTATGATTCCTGATTCAATTCATGATTCATAATTCATGATTCAATGCATGATTCATAATTCATGATTCGTATTATGATTCATGATTCAATTCATTTATTCACGATTCAATTCATGATTCGATTCATGATTCATGATTCATGATTCATAATTCATGATTCAATTCATGATTCATGATTCATGATTCGATTTATGATTTATAATTCATGATTCAATTCATGATTCAATTCATGATTCATGATTAAATTCATGATTCATGATTCATGATTCAATTCATGATTCATGATTCAATTCATGATTCATGATTCATGATTCGATTCATGATTCATGTTTCAATTTATGATTCAATTCTTGATTCAATTCATAATTCAATTCATTATTCATGATTCAATTCATGATTCACGATTCATGACTCAATGCATGATTCAATTCTTGATTCAATTCATAATTCAATTTATGATTCATGATTCGATTCATGATTCATGTTTGAATTCATGATTCAATTCATGATTCATTTCATGAGTCATGATTCAATTCATGATTCATGATTCATGATTCAATTCATGATTAATTTCATGATTCAATTCATGGTTCATGAATCTAGATTCAATTCATGATTTATTTCATTAATCATGATTCGATTCATGATTAATGATTCATGATTCAATTCATGAGTCATGATTCATGATTCAATTCATGATTCATGATTCAATTCATGATTCATGATTCGATTCATGATTCAATTCTTGATTCATGATTCGATTCATGATTTATAATTCAATTCATGATTTATGATTTATGATTCAATTCATGATTCATGATTTATTTCATGATTCAATTCATGGTTCATGAATCTTGATTCATTTCATGATTTATTTCATTAATCATGATTCGATTCATGATTCATGATTCAATTCATGAGTCATGATTCAAGATTCGATTCATGATTCAATTCATGATTCATGATTCATTATTCAATTCATGATTCATGATTCGATTCATGATTCATGATTCAATTCATGATTCAATTCATGATTCATGATTTATGATTCGAATTATGATTCATAATTTATGATTCAATTCATGATTCAAGATTCATTATTCAATTCATGATTCATGATTTATGATTCATGATTCGAATTATGATTCATAATTCATGATTCAATTCATGATTTAATTCATGATTCATGATTCAATTCATGATTCATGATTCATGATTCAATTCATGATTCATGATTCATGATTCAATTCATGATTCATAATTCATGATTCAGGATTCAATTCATGATTCATGATTCATGATTCAATTCATGATTCATGATTTGATTCATGATTCATGATACATGATTCGATTCATGATTCATGATTCATGATTCATCAATTCAATTCATGATTTATGATTCATGATTCAATTCATGATTCATGAATCATGATTCGATTCATGATTCATGTTTCAATTCATAATTCAATTCTTGTATCAATTCATAATTTAATTCATGATTCATGATTCAATTCACGATTCATGATTCATGATTCAATGCATGATTCATAATTCATGATTCGATTCATGATTAATGTTTGAATTCATGATTTAATTCATGATTCATGATTCAATTCACGATTCATGATTCATGATTCAATGCATGATTCATAATTCATGATTCGATTCATGATTAATGTTTGAATTCATGATTTAATTCATGATTCATGATTCAATTCATGATTTGATTCATGATTCAATTCATGTTTTATGATTCATGATTCATGATTCATGATTTAATTTATGATTTGATTCATGATTCATGATTCATGATTCATGATTCATGATTCAATTCATGATTCATGACTCAATTCATGATTCATGATTCAATGCATGATTCATGATTCATGATTCGAATCATGATTCATGATTCAATTCATGAATCATGAATTATGATTCATGATTCATGATTCAATTCATGTTTGATGATTCATGATTCAATTCATGATTCATGATTCATTTCATGACTCATTATTTATGATTCAATTCATGATTCATGATTCAATTCATGATTCATGATTCGATTCATGATTCATTATTCAATTCATGATTCAATTCATGATTCATGATTCATGATTCATGATTCGATTCATGATTCATGATTCATGATTTGATTCATGATTCAATTCATGATTCATGATTTAAGATTCAATTCATGATTCATGATTCATGATTCAATTCATGATTCATGATTCATGATTCAATTTATGATTCATGATTCAATTCATGATTCTTGATTTAATTTGTGATTCATGATTCACTTCATGATTCATGATTCAATTCATGATTCATGATTAATGATTTAATTCATGATTCAATTTATGATTCATAATTCATGATTCAATTCATGATTTAATTCATGATTCATGATTTATGATTCAATTCATGATTCATAATTCATGATTCAGGATTCAATTCATGATTCATGATTCAATTCATGATTCATGATTCGATTCATGATTCATGATTCATGATTCATGATTCGATTCATGATTCATGATTTATGATTCATGATTCATGATTCAATGCATGATTCATAATTCATGATTCGATTCATGATTAATGTTTCAATTCATGATTCAAATCATGATTCATGATTCATGATTCATGATTCGATTCATGATTCATGATTCAATGCATGATTCATAATTCATGATTCGATTCATGATTAATGTTTCAATTCATGATTCAAATCATGATTCATGATTCATGATTCATGATTCGATTCATGATTCATGATTCATGATTCATGAATCGATTCATGATTCATGATTCATGATTCGATTCATGATTCATGATTCATGATTCATGAATCGATTCATGATTCATGATTCATGAATCGATTCATGATTCATGATTCATGATTTATGATTCAATTCATGATTCAATTCATGATTCATAATTCAATTCATGATTCATGATTCGATTCATGATTCATGATTCAATTCATGTTTTATGATTCATGATTCGATTCATGATTCATGATTCAATTCATGATTTATGATTTATGATTCAATTCATGATTCATGATTCAATTCATGATTCATGAATCGATTCATGATTCATGATTTATGATTCAATTCATGATTCATGATTCATGATTTAGATTCAATTCATGATTCATGATTTATGATTCAATTCATGATTCATGATTCGATTTATGATTCATGTTTCAATTCATGATTCAATTCTTGATTCAATTCATGATTCATGATTCAATTCATGATTCATGATGCAATTCATGATTTATGATTCATGATTCAATGCATGATTCATGATTCATGATTCGAATCATGATTCATGATTCAATTCATGAATCATGATTCAATTCATGATTCATGAATTATGATTCATGATTCATGATTCATGATTCATGATTCAATTCATGATTCATGATTCAATTCATGATTCATGATTCATGATTCATGATTCATTATTCGATTTATGATTCATGATTCAATTCATGATTCATGATTCATGATTCAATTCATGATTCGATTCATGATTTATGATTCATAATTCATGATTTGATTCATGATTCATGATTCATTTCATGATTCATGATTCCTGATTTATTTCATGATTCATGATTCATGATTTAATTCATGATTCGATTCATGATTCATGATTCATAAATCATGATTCGATTCATGATTCATGATTCAATTCATGATTCATGATTCATGATTCAATGCATGATTCATGATTCATGATTCGATTCATGATTCATCTTTGAATTCATGATTCAATTCATAATTCATTTCATGATTCATGATTCAATTCATGATTTATGAATCTTGATTCAATTCATGATTTATGATTCATGATTCAATTCATGATTCATGATTCGATTCATGATTCATGATTCAATTCATGATTCATGATTCAATTCATGATTCATGATTCATGATTAAATTCATGATTCAATTCTTGATTTAATTCATAATTTAATTCATGATTCATGATTCTTTTTGTGATTCATAAATCATGATTCGATTCATGATTCATGATTCAATTCATGATTCATGATTCAATTTATGATTCATGATTTGATTCATAATTCATGATTCAATTCATGATTCATGATTCAATTCATGATTAATGATTCATGATTCAATTCATGATTCATGATTCATTTCATGATTCATTTCATGATTCATGATTCAATTCAAGATTCATGATTCAATTCATGATTCATGATTCATTTCAAGATTCAATTTATGATTCATGATTCCTGATTCAATTCATGATTCATGATTCAATTCATGATTCATGATTCAATTCATGATTCAATTCATGATTCAATTTATGATTTATAATTCATGATTTAATTCATGATTCAATTCATGATTCATAATTCATGATTCAATTCTTGATTCAATTCATAATTTAATTCATGATTCATGATTCAATTCATAATTCATGATTCATGACTCAATGCATGATTCAATTCATGATTCATTTCATGATTCATGATTCAATTCATGATTCATGATTCAATTCTTGATTTATGATTCATGATTCATGATTCAATTCATGATTCATGATTTATGATTCAATTCATGATTCATGATTTATAATTCAATTCATGATTCATGATTCAATTCACGATTCATGATTCAATTCATGATTCATGATTCATTTCATGATTCATGATTTAATTCATGATTCATGATTCATGATTCAATTCATGATTCATGATTCATGATTTGATTCATGATTTATAATTCAATTCATGATTCATTATTTATGATTCAATTCATGATTCATGATTTATTTCATGATTCAATTCATGGTTCATGAATCTTGATTCAATTCATGATTTATTTCATTAATCATGATTCGATTCATGATTCATGATTCATAATTCAATTCATGAGTCATGATTCATGATTCGATTCATGATTCAATTCATGATTCATGATTTATTATTCGATTCATGATTCATGATTCAATTTATGATTTAATTCATGATTTATGATTCATGATTTAAATTATGATTCATAATTTATGATTCAATTCAGGATTCAAGATTCATGATTCAATTTATGATTCATGATTTGATTTATGATTCATGATTCAATTCATGATTCATGATTCAATTCGTGATTCATGATTCAATTCATGATTCATGATTCATTTCATGATTCATTTCATGATTCTTTTCATGATTCATTTCATGAATCATGATTCCTCATTCAATTCAAGATTTTATGATTCAATTCATGATTCATGGTTTAATTCATGATTCATGATTCATTTCATAATTCGTGATACATGATTCAATTCATGATTCATGATTCATTTCATAATTCGTGATACATGATTCAATTCATGATTCATGATTCGATTCATGATTCATGATTCATGATTCAATTCATGATTCATGATTCATGATTCAATTCATGATTCATGAATCATGATTTGATTCATGATTCATGTTTCAATTCATGATTCAATTCTTGATTCAATTCATAATTCATTTTATGATTCCTGATTCAATTCATGATTCATAATTCATGATTCAATGCATGATTCATAATTCATGATTCGTATTATGATTCATGATTCAATTCATTTATTCATGATTCAATTCATGATTCGATTCATGATTCATGATTCAATTCAAGATTCATGATTCAATTCATGATTCATGATTAATTTCAAGATTCAATTTATGATTCATGATTCCTGATTCAATTCATGATTCATGGTTCAATTCATGATTCATGATTCATTTCATGATTCATGATTCAATTCATGATTCAATTCATGATTCAATTTATGATTTATAATTCATGATTCAATTCATGATTCAATTCATGATTCATAATTCATGTTTTAATTCATGATTCATGATTCAATTCATGAATCATGATTCGATTCATGATTCATGTTTCAATTCATGATTCAATTCTTGATTCAATTCATAATTTAATTCATGATTCATGATTCAATTCATGATTCATGATTCATGACTCAATGCATGATTCAATTCTTGATTCAATTCATAATTCAATTCATGATTCATGATTCGATTCATGATTCATGTTTAAATTCATGATTCAATTCATGATTCATTTCATGATTCATGATTCTTTTCATGATTCATGATTCAATTCTTGATTTATGATTCATGATTCATGATTCAATTCATGATTCATGATTTATGATTCAATTCATGATTCATGATTTATAATTCAATTCATGATTCATGATTCAATTCACGATTCATGATTCAATTCATGATTCATGATTCAATTCATGATTCATGATTCATTTCATGATTCATTTCATGATTCATGATTTAATTCATGATTAATGATTCATGATTCAATTCATGATTCATGATTCAATTCATGATTCATGATTCGATTCATGATTCAATTCTTGATTCATGATTCATGATTCGATTCATGATTTATAATTCAATTCATGATTCATTATTTATGATTCAATTCATGATTCATGATTTATTTCATGATTCAATTCATGGTTCATGAATCTTGATTCAATTCATGATTTATTTCATTAATCATGATTCGATTCATGATTCATGATTCATGATTCAATTCATGAGTCATGATTCATGATTCGATTCATGATTCAATTCATGATTCATGATTTATTATTCGATTCATGATTCATGATTCAATTTATGATTCAATTCATGATTCATTTCATGATTCATGATTCTTTTCATGATTCATGATTCAATTCTTGATTTATGATTCATGATTCATGATTCAATTCATGATTCATGATTTATGATTCAATTCATGATTCATGATTTATAATTCAATTCATGATTCATGATTCAATTCACGATTCATGATTCAATTCATGATTCATGATTCAATTCATGATTCATGATTCATTTCATGATTCATTTCATGATTCATGATTTAATTCATGATTAATGATTCATGATTCAATTCATGATTCATGATTCAATTCATGATTCATGATTCGATTCATGATTCAATTCTTGATTCATGATTCATGATTCGATTCATGATTTATAATTCAATTCATGATTCATTATTTATGATTCAATTCATGATTCATGATTTATTTCATGATTCAATTCATGGTTCATGAATCTTGATTCAATTCATGATTTATTTCATTAATCATGATTCGATTCATGATTCATGATTCATGATTCAATTCATGAGTCATGATTCATGATTCGATTCATGATTCAATTCATGATTCATGATTTATTATTCGATTCATGATTCATGATTCAATTTATGATTCAATTCATGATTTATGATTCATGATTCATGATTTAAATTATGATTCATAATTTATGATTCAATTCAGGATTCAAGATTCATGATTCAATTTATGATTCATTATTTGATTTATGATTCATGATTCAATTCATTATTCATGATTCAATTCGTGATTCATGATTCAATTCATGATTCATGATTCATTTCATGATTCATTTCATGATTCTTTTCATGATTCATTTCATGATTCATGATTCCTCATTCAATTCATGATTTTATGATTCAATTCATGATTCATGGTTCAATTCATGATTCATGATTCATTTCATAATTCATGATACATGATTCAATTCATGATTCATGATTCATTTCATAATTCGTGATACATGATTCAATTCATGATTCATGATTCGATTCATGATTCATGATTCATGATTCATGATTCAATTCATGATTCATGATTCATGATTCAATTCATGATTCAATTCTTGATTCAATTTATGATTCCTGATTCAATTCATGATTTATAATTCATGATTCAATGCATGATTCATGATTCATGATTCATGATTCATGATTCAATTCATGATTCATGATTCATGATTCATGATTCGATTTATGATTTATAATTCATGATTCAATTCATGATTCAATTCATGAATCATGATTCAATTCATGATTCATGATTCAATTCATGAATCATGATTCGATTCATGATTCATGATTTATAATTCAATTCATGATTTATGATTCAATTCACAATTCATGATTCAATTCATGATTCATGATTCATGATTCAATTCATGATTCATGATTCAATTCATGATTCATGATTTATGATTCATTTCATGATTCATGATTTATAATTCAATTCATGATTTATGATTCAATTCACGATTGATGATTCAATTCATGATTCATGATTCATGATTCAATTCATGATTAATTTCATGATTCAATTCATGGTTCATGAATTTTGATTCTATTCATGATTTATTTCATTAATCATGATTCGATTCATGATTCATGATTCAATTCATGAGTCATGATTCATGATTCAATTCATGATTCATGATTCAATTCATGATTCATGATTCGATTCATGATTCAATTCTTGATTCATGATTCGATACATGATTTATAATTCAATTCATGATTCATGATTTATGATTCAATTCGTGATTCATGATTTATTTCATGATTCAATTCATGGTTCATGAATCTTGATTCATTTAATGATTTATTTCATTAATCATGATTCAATTCATGAGTCATGATTCAAGATTCGATTCATGATTCAATTCAGGATTCATGATTCATTATTCAATTCATGATTCATGATTCGATTCATGATTCATGATTCAATTCATGATTCAATTCATGATTCATGATTCATGATTCATGATTCGAATTATGATTCATAATTTATGATTCAAATCATGATTCTTGATTCATGATCCAATTCAAGATTCATGATTCATGATTTAATTCATGATTCGTGATTTTTGATTCAATTCATGATTCATGATTCGATTCATGATTCATGATTCATGATTCAATTCATGATTCATGATTTGTGATTCAATTCATGATTCATGAATCATGATTCGATTCATGATTCATGTTTCAATTCATGATTCAATTCTTGATTCAATTCATAATTCAATTTATGATTCCTGATTCAATTCATGATTCATAATTCATTATTCAATGCATGATTCATAATTTATGATTCGTATTATGATTCATGATTCAATTCATGATTCATGATTCAATTCATGATTCGATTCATGATTCAGGATTCATGATTCATGATTCAATTCATGATTCATGATTCAATTCATGCATCATGATTCGATTCATGATTCATGATTTATAATTCAATTCATGATTTATGATTCAATTCACGATTCATGATTCAATTCATGATTCATGATTCATGATTCAATTCATGATTCATGATTCAATTCATGATTCATGATTTATGATTCATTTCATGATTCATGATTTATAATTCAATTCATGATTTATGATTCAATTCACGATTGATGATTCAATTCATGATTCATGATTCATGATTCAATTCATGATTAATTTCATGATTCAATTCATGGTTCATGAATCTTGATTCAATTCATGATTTATTTCATTAATCATGATTCGATTCATGATTCATGATTCAATTCATGAGTCATGATTCGATTCATGATTCAATTCTTGATTCATGATTCATGATTCGATACATGATTTATAATTCAATTCATGATTCATGATTTATGATTCAATTCATGATTCATGATTTATTTCATGATTCAATTCATGGTTCATGAATCTTGATTCATTTAATGATTTATTTCATTAATCATGATTCAATTCATGAGTCATGATTCAAGATTCGATTCATGATTAAATTTAGGTTTCATGATTCATTATTCAATTCATGATTAATGATTCGATTCATGATTCATGATTCAATTCATGATTCAATTCATGATTCATGATTCATGATTCATGATTCGAATTATGATTCATAATTTATGATTCAATTCATGATTCTTGATTCATGATTCAATTCAGGATTCATGATTCATGATTTAATTCATGATTCGTGATTCATGATTCAATTCATGATTCATGATTCGATTCATGATTCATGATTCATGATTCATGTTTCAATTCATGATTCAATTCTTGATTCAATTCATAATTCAATTTATGATTCCTGATTCAATTCATGATTCATAATTCATGATTCAATGCATGATTCATAATTTATGATTCGTATTATGATTCATGATTTAATTCATGATTCATGATTCAATTCATGATTTGATTCATGATTCAGGATTCATGATTCATGATTCATGATTCAATTCATAATTCATGATTCATGATTCAATTCATGATTCATGATTCGATTTATGATTTATAATTCATGATTCAATTCATGATTCAATTCATGATTCCTGATTCAATTCATGATTCATGATTAAATTCATGAATCATGATTCGATTCATGGTTCATGTTTCAATTCATGATTCAATTCTTGATTCAATTCATAATTCAATTCATTATTCAAGATTCAATTCATGATTCATGATTCATGACTCAATGCATGATTCAATTCTTGATTCAATTCATATTTCAATTCACTATTCATGATTCGCTTCATGATTCATGTTTGAATTCATGATTCAATTCATGATTCAATTCATGATTCATTTCATGATTTATGATTCAATTCATGATTCATGATTTAATTCTTGATTTATGATATAATGATTCATGATTCAATTCATGATTCATGATTCAATTCATGATTCATGATTCGATTCATTGTTCATGATTCATGATTCAATTCATGAATCATGATTCAATTCATGATTCATGATTTATGATTCAATTCATGATTCATGATTTATGATTCAATTCATGATTCATGATTTATAATTCAATTCATGATTTATGACTCAATTCACGATTCATGATTAAATTCATGATTCATGATTCATGTTTTATTATTCAATTCATGATTCATGATTCAATTTATGATTCAATTCATGATTAATGATTCATGATTCATGATTTGAATTATGATTCATAATTTATGATTCAATTCAGGATTCAAGATTCATGATTCAATTTATGATTCATGATTTGATTTATGATTCATGATTCAATTCATGATTCATGATTCAATTCGTGATTCGTGATTCAATTCATGATTCATGATTCATTTCATGATTCATTTCATGATTCTTTTCATGATTCATTTCATGATTCATGATTCCTCATTCAATTCATGATTTTATGATTCAATTCATGATTCATGATTCACTTCATGATTCATGGTTCAATTCATGATTCATGATTCATTTCATGATTCGTGATACATGATTCAATTCATGATTCTCAATTCGATTCATGATTCATCATTCATGATTCAATTCATGATTCATGATTCATGATTCAATTCTTGATTCATGAATCATGATTTGATTCATGATTCATGTTTCAATTCATGATTCAATTCTTGATTCAATTCATAATTCAATTTATGATTCCTGATTCAATTCATGATTCATAATTCATGATTCAATGTATGATTCATAATTCATGATTCGTATTATGATTCATTATTCAATTCATTTATTCATTATTCAATTCATGATTCGATTCATGATTCATGATTCATGATTCATGATTCATGATTTAATTCATGATTCATGATTCATGATTCGATTTATGATTTATAATTCATGATTCAATTCATGATTCAATTCATGATTCATGATTCAATTCATGATTCATGATTCATGATTCAATTCATGATTCATGATTCAATTCATGATTCATGATTCAATTCATGAATCATGATTCGATTCATGATTCATGTTTCAATTTATGATTCAATTCTTGATTCATGATTCATGATTCAATTCAAGATTCATGATTCATGATTTAATTCATGATTCGTGATTCATGATTCAATTCATGATTCATGATTCGATTAATGATTCATGATTCATGATTCAATTCATGATTCATGATTCATGATTCAATTCATGATTCATGAATCATGATTCGATTCATGATTCATGTTTCAATTCATGATTCAATTCTTGATACAATTCATAATTCAATTCATGATTCCTGATTCAATTCATGATTCATAATTCATGATTCAATGCATGATTCATAATTTATGATTCGTATTATGATTCATGATTTAATTCATGATTCATGATTCAATTCATGATTCAATTCATGATTCGATTCATGATTCATGATTCCTGATTCATGATTCAATTCATAATTCATGATTCATGATTCAAATTATGATTCATGATTCATGATTCATGATTCGATTTATGATTTATAATTCATGATTCAATTCATGATTCATGATTCAATTCATGATTCATGATTAAATTCATGAATCATGATTCGATTCATGATTCATGTTTCAATTCATGATTCAATTCTTGATTCAATTCATAATTCAATTCATTATTCAAGATTCAATTCATGATTCATGATTCATGACTCAATGCATGATTCAATTCTTGATTCAATTCATAATTCAATTCATGATTCATGATTCGCTTCATGATTCATGTTTGAATTCATGAATCAATTCATGATTCATTTCATGATTCATGATTCGATTCATGATTCATGATTCAATTTTTGATTTATGATATAATGATTCATGATTCAATTCATGATTCATGATTCAATTCATGATTCATGATTCGATTCATTGTTCATGATTCATGATTCAATTCATGATTCATGATTCAATTCATGATTCATGATTTATGATTCAATTCATGATTCATGATTTATAATTCAATTCATGATTTATGACTCAATTCACTATTCATGATTAAATTCATGATTCAATTCATGATTCATGATTCATGATTCAATTCATGATTCATTTCATTATTCAAATTATGGCTCACGAATCTTGATTCAATTCATGATTTATTTCATTAATCGTGATTTGATTCATGATTCATGATTCATGGTTCAATTCATGAGTCATGATTTATAATTCAATTCATGATTCATGATTTATGATTCAATTCATGATTCATGATTTATTTCATGATTCAATCCATGGTTCATGAATCTTGATTCATTTCATGATTTATTTCATTAATCATGATTCGATTCATGATTCATGATTCATGATTCAATTCATGAGTCATGATTCAAGATTCGATTCATGATTCAATTCATGATTCATGATTCATTATTCAATTCATGATTCATGATTCGATTCATGATTCATGATTCAATTCATGATTCAATTCATGATTCATGATTCATGATTCGAATTATTGTTCATAATTTATGATTCAATTCATGATTCATGATTCATGATTCAATTTATGATTCATGATTCAATTCATGATTCATGATTCAATTCATGATTCATGATTCGATTCATGATTCAATTCTTGATTCATGATTTATGATTCGATTCATGATTTATAATTCAATTCATGATTCATGATTTATGATTCAATTCATGATTCATGATTTATTTCATGATTCAATTCATGGTTCTTGAATCTTGATTCATTTCATGATTTATTTCATTAATCATGATTCGATTCATGATTCATGATTCATGATTCAATTCATGAGTCATGATTCAAGATTCGATTCATGATTCAATTCATGATTCATGATTCATTATTCAATTCATGATTCATGATTCGATTCATGATTCATGATTCAATTCATGATTCAATTCATGATTCATGATTCATGATTCATGATTCGAATTATGATTCATAATTTATGATTCAATTCAAGATTCATGATTCATGATTTAATTCATGATTCATGATTCATGATTCAATTCATGATTCATGATTCGATTCATGATTCATGATTCATGATTCAATTCATGATTCATGAATCATGATTCGATTCATGATTCATGTTTCAATTCATGATTCAATTCTTGATTCAATTCATAATTAAATTCATGATTCCTGATTCAATTCATGATTCATAATTCATGATTCAATTCATGATTCCTGATTCATGATTCATGATTCAATTCATGATTCATGATTCGATTCATGATTCATGATTCAATTCATGATTCATGATTCATGATTCAATTCATGATTCGTGATTCATGATTCATGATTCAATACATGATTCATGATTCGATTCATGATTCATGATTCGATTCATGATTCATGATTCATGATTCAATTCATGATTCATAATTCATGATTCAATTCATGATTCATGAATCATGATTCGATTCATGATTCATGTTTCAATTCATGATTCAATTCTTGATTCAATTCATAATTTAATTCATTATTCAATTCATGATTCCTGATTGAATTCATGATTCATGATTCATGATTCGTATTATGATTCATGATTCAATTCATGATTCATGATTTATGATTCAATTCATGATTCGATTCATGATTCATGATTCATGATTCATGATTCATGATTCAATTCATGATTCCTGATTCATGATTCAAGTCATGATTCATGATTCATGATCCATGATTCGATTTATGATTCATGATTCAATTCACTATTCATGATTCATGATTCAATTCATGATTAGATTCATGATTCATGAATTATGATTCTATTCATGATTCATGATTCATGATTTAATTTATGATTCGATTCATGATTCATGATTCATGATTCATGATTCATGATTCATGATTCAATTCATGTTTCATGATTCATGATTCAATTCATGTTTTATGATTCATGATTCGATTCATGATTCATGATTCATTTCATGATTTGATTCATGATTCATGATTTATGATTCAATTCATGATTCATAATTCATGATTTGATTTATGATTCATGATTCACTTCATGATTCTTGATTTAATTTGTGATTCATGATTCAATTCATGATTCATGATTTATTTTATGATTCATTTCATGATTCATGATTCCTAATTCACTTCATGTTTCAAGATTTAATTCATGATTTATGATTCATGATTCATGATTCAATTCATGATTCAATTTATGATTCATAATTCATGATTTAATTCATGATTTAATTCATGATTCATGATTCATGATTCAATTTATGATTCATGATTCATGATTCAATTCATGATTCATAATTCATGATTCAGGATTCAATTCATGACTCATGATTCAAGATTCATGATTCACTTCATGATTCATGATTCGATTCATGATTCATGATACGATTCATGATTCATGATTCATGATTCATGATTCAATTCATGATTTATGATTCATGATTCAATTCATGATTCATGAATCATAATTCGATTCAGGATTCATGTTTCAATTCATGATGCAATTCTTGTATCAATTCATAATTCAATTCATGATTCATGATTCAATTCATGATTCATGATTCATGATTCAATGCTGGATTCATAATTCATGATTCGATTCATGATTCATGTTTGAAATCATGATTCAATTCTTGATTCAATTCATAATTCAATTCATGATTCATGATTCATTTCATGATTCATGATTCATGATTCAATTCATAAATCGATTCATGATTCATGTTTGAAATCATTATTCAATTCTTGATTCAATTCATAATTCAATTCATGATTCATGATTCATGATTCAATTCATGATTCATGATTCAATTCATGATTCATGATTCATGATTCAATTCATGAATCGATTCATGATTCATGTTTGAAATCATGATTCAATTCTTGATTCAATTCATAATTCAATTCATGATTCATGATTCAATTCATGATTCATGATTCATGATTCAATTCATGAATCGATTCATGATTCATGATTCATTATTCATGATTCGATTCATGATTCTTGATTCATGATTCAATTCATGATTCGATTCATGATTAATGATTCATGATTCATGATTTATAATTCAATTCATGATTTATGATTCAATTCACGATTCATTTCATGATTCAATTCATGGTTCATTAATCTTAATTCAATTCATGATTTATTTCATTAATCATGATTCGATTCATGATTCATGATTCATGATTCAATTCATGAGTCATGATTCATGATTAAATTCATGATTCATGATTCAATTCATGATTCATGATTCGATTCATGATTCAATTCTTGATTCATTTCATGATTCAATTCATGGTTCATGAATCTTAATTCAATTCATGATTTATTTCATTAATCATTATTCAATTCATGATTCATGATTCAATTCATGATTCATGATTCGATTCATGATTCAATTCTTGATTCATTTCATGATTCAATTCATGATTTATAATTCAATTGATGATTCATGATTTATGATTCAATTCATGATTCATGATTCGATTCATGATTCATGATTCATGATTCAATTCATGATTCATGATTCATGATTCAATTCATGTTTCATGATTCATGATTCATGATTCGAATTAGGATTCATAATTTATGATTCAATTCATGATTCATGATTCAATTTATGATTCATGATTTGATTTATGATTCATGATTCAATCCATGATTCTTGATTCAATTCATGATTTTATGATTCAATTCATGATTCATGATTCATTTCATGATTCATGGTTCAATTCATGATTCCTGATTCATGATTCATGATTCATGATTCCTGATTCATGATTCATGATTCAATTCAGGATTCATGATTCATGATTCAATTCAGGATTCATGATTCATGATTCAATTCATGATTCATGAATCATGATTCGATTCATGATTATTGTTTCAATTCATGATTCAATTCTTGATTCAATTCATTATTCAATTCATGATTCCTGATTCAATTCATGATTCATGATTCATGATTCGTGTTATGATTTATGATTCAATTCATGATTCATGATTTATGATTCAATTCATGATTCGATTCATGATTCATGATTCATGATTCATGATTCAATTCTTGATTCATGATTCATGATTCAATTCATGATTCATGATTCATGATTCCTGATTCGATTTATGATTTATGATTCAATTCATGATTCAATTCATGATTTGATTCATGATTCATGATTCTTGATTCGATTCATGATTCATGATTCATGATTTAATTTATGATTCGATTCATGATTCTAGATTCATGATTCATGATTCATGATTCAATTCATGTTTCATGATTCATGATTCAATTCATGTTTTATGATTCATGATTCGATTCATGATTCATGATTTATTTCATGATTCATATTTATGATTCAATTCATGATTCATGATTTATGATTCAATTCATGATTCATAATTCATGATTCAATTCATGATTCAATTCATGATTCATGATTCATGATTAGATTCATGATTTATGATTTATGATTCAATTTATGATTCATGATTCAATTCATGTTTTATGATTCATGATTCGATTCATGATTCATGATTCATTTCATGATTCGATTCATGATTCATGATTTATGATTCAATTCATGATTCAATTCATGATTCAATTTATGATTCATAATTCATTATTCAATTCATGATTTAATTCATGATTCATGATTCATGATTCAATTCATTATTCATGATTCGCTTCATGATTCATGATTCGATTCATGATTCATGATTCATGATTCATGATTCAATTCATGATTTATGATTCATGATTCAATTCATGATTCATGAATCATGATTCGATTCATGATTTATGTTTCAATTCATGAATCAATTATTGTATCAATTCATAATTCAATTCATGATTCATGATTCAATTCATGATTCATGATTCATGATTCAATGCAGGATTCATAATTCATGATTCGATTCATGATTCATGTTTGAATTCATGATTCAATTCTTGAATCAATTCATAATTCAATTCATGATTCATGATTCATGATTCAATTCATGAATCGATTCATGATTCATGATTCATGATTCTTGATTCAATTCATGAATCGATTCATGATTCATGATTCATGTTTCTTGATTCGATTCATGATTCATGATTCATGATTCAATTCATGATTTGATTCATGATTAATGATTAATGATTCATGATTTATGATTCAATTCATGATTCAATTCATGATTCATGATTCAATTCATGATTCATGATTCGATTCATGATTCATGATTCAATTCATGTTTTATGATTCATGATTCAATTCATGATTCATAATTTATGATTTATGATTCAATTCATGATTCATGATTCAATTCATGATTCATAATTCATGATTCAATTCATGATTCATGAATCGATTCATGATTCATGATTGATAATTCAATTTATGATTCAATTCATGATTCATGATTCATGATTTAGATTCGATTCATGATTCATGATTTATGATTCAATTAATGATTCATGATTCATGATTCAATTCATGATTGAAATCTTGATTCAATTCATAATTCAATTCATGATTCATGATTCAATTCATGATTCAATTCATGATTCATGATTCAATGCATGATTCGATTCATGATTCATGATTCAATTCTTGATTAATGATTCAATTCATGATTCGATTCATGATTCATGAATTATGATTCATGATTCATGATTCTTGATTCATGAATTAATTCATGATTCATGATTCATGATTCGATTTATGATTCATGATTCAATTCATGATTCATGATTCATGATTCAATTCATGATTCGATTCATGATTTATGATTCATAATTCATGATTCGATTCATGATTCATGATTCATGATTCAATTTATGATTCGATTCATGATTCATGATTCATGATTCAATTCTTGATTCATGATTCAATTCATGATTCATGATTCGATTCATGATTCATGATTCAATTCATGATTCATGATTCAATTCATGTTTCATGATTCATTATTCAATTCATGATTCATGATTCATGATTCGAGTCATGATTCATGATTCATTTCATGATTCATTATTTATAATTCAATTCATGATTCATGATTCAATTCATTATTCATGATTCATGATTCAATTCATGATTCATGATTAGATTCATGATTCATGATTCATTATTCAATTCATGATTCAATTCATGATTCATGATTCATGATTCGATTCATGATTCATGATTTATGATTCAATTCACAATTCATGATTCAATTTATGATTCATTTTATGATTCATGATTCCTGATTCAAATCATGATTCATGATTCAATTCATGATTCATGATTCGATTCATGATTCATGATTCAATTCATGATTCATGATTCATGATTCAATTCATGATTCGTGATTCATGATTCAATTCATGATTCATGATTCATGATTCAATTCATGATTCATGATTCATGATTCAATTCATGATTCATGAATCATGATTCGATTCATGATTCATGTTTCAATTCATGATTCAATTCTTGATTCTATTCATAATTAAATTCATTATTCAATTCATGATTCCTGATTCAATTCATGATTCATGATCCATGATTCGATTTATGATGAATGATTCAATTCGCTATTCATGATTCATGATTCAATTCATGATTAGATTCATGATTCATGAATTATGATTCTATTCATGATTCATGATTCATGATTCATGATTCATGATTCAATTCATGTTTCATGATTCATGATTCAATTCATGTTTTATGATTCATGATTCGATTCATGATTCATGATTCATTTCATGATTCGATTCATGATTCATGATTTATGATTCAATTCATGATTCATGATTCGATTCATGATTCATGATTCAATTCATGTTTTATGATTCATGATTCAATTCATGATTCATAATTTATGATTTATGATTCAATTCATGATTCATGATTCAATTCATGATTCATAATTCATGATTCAATTCATGATTCATGAATCGATTCATGATTCATGATTGATAATTCAATTTATGATTCAATTCATGATTCATGATTTAGATTCGATTCATGATTCATGATTTATGATTCAATTAATGATTCATGATTCATGATTCAATTCATGATTGAAATCTTGATTGAATTCATAATTCAATTCATGATTCATGATTCAATTCATGATTCAATTCATGATTCATGATTCAATGCATGATTCATGATTCATGATTCGAATCATGATTCATGATTCAATTCATGATTAATGATTCAATTCATGATTCGATTCATGATTCATGAATTATGATTCATGATTCATGATTCTTGATTCATGATTCAATTCATGATTCATGATTCATGATTCGATTTATGATTCATGATTCAATTCATGATTCATGATTCATGATTCAATTCATGATTCGATTCATGATTTATGATTCATAATTCATGATTCGATTCATGATTCATGATTCATGATTCAATTTATGATTCGATTCATGATTCATGATTCATGATTCAATTCTTGATTCATGATTCAATTCATGATTCATGATTCGTTTCATGATTCATTATTCAATTCATGATTCAATTCATGATTCATGATTCATGATTCGAGTCATGATTCATGATTCATTTCATGATTCATTATTTATAATTCAATTCATGATTCATGATTCAATTCATTATTCATGATTCATGATTCAATTCATGATTCATGATTAGATTCATGATTCATGATTCATTATTCAATTCATGATTCAATTCATGATTCATGATTCATGATTCGATTCATGATTCATGATTTATGATTCAATTCACAATTCATGATTCAATTCATGATTCATTTTATGATTCATGATTCCTGATTCAAATCATGATTCATGATTCAATTCATGATTCATGATTAGATTCATGATTCATTATTCATGATTCAATTCATGATTCGTGATTCATGATTCATGATTCAATTCATGATTCATGATTCATGATTCATGATTCAATTCATGATTCATGATTCAATTCATGATTCATGAATCATGATTCGATTCATGATTCATGTTTCAATTCATGATTCAATTCTTGATTCAATTCTCAATTAAATTCATTATTCAATTCATGATTCCTGATTCAATTCATGATTCATGATCCATGATTCGATTTATGATGAATGATTCAATTCGCTATTCATGATTCAATTCATGATTAGATTCATGATTCATGAATTATGATTCTATTCATGATTCATGATTCATGATTCATGATTCATGATTCAATTCATGTTTCATGATTCATGATTCAATTCATGTTTTATGATTCATGATTCGATTCATGATTCATGATTCATTTCATGATTCGATTCATGATTCATGATTTATGATTCAATTCATGATTCATAATTCATGATTCGATTTATGATTCATGATTCAATTCATGATTCTTGATTTAATTTGTGATTCATGATTCAATTCATGATTCATGATTTATTTTATGATTCATTTCATGATTCATGATTCCTGATTCACTTCATGTTTCAAGATTTAATTCATGATTTATGATTCATTTCATGATTCATGATTCATGATTCAATTCATGATTCAATTCATGATTCAATTCATGATTCAATTTATGTTTCATAATTCATGATTTAATTCATGATTTAATTCATGATTCATGATTCATGATTCAATTTATGATTCATGATTCATGATTCAATTCATGATTCATAATTCATGATTCAGGATTCAATTCATGATTCATGATTCATGATTCATGATTCATGATTCATGATTCATGATTCACTTCATGATTCATGATTCGATTCATGATTCATGATTCAATTCATGATTCATGATTCATGATTCATGATTCATGATTCATGATTCATGATTCATGATTCACTTCATGATTCATGATTCGATTCATGATTCATGATACGATTCATGATTCATGATTCATGATTCATGATTCAATTCATGATTTATTATTCATGATTCAATTCATGATTCATGAATCATAATTCGATTCATGATTCATGTTTCAATTCATGATTCAATTCTTGTATCAATTCATAATTCAATTCATGATTCATGATTCAATTCATGATTCATGATTCATGATTCAATGCAGGATTCATAATTCATGATTCGATTCATGATTCATGTTTGAAATCATGATTCAATTCTTGATTCAATTCATAATTCAATTCATGATTCATGATTCAATGCATGATTCATGATTCATGATTCAATTCATGAATCGATTCATGATTCATGTTTGAAATCATGATTTAATTCTTGATTCAATTCATAATTCAATTCATGATTCATGATTCAATTCATGATTCATGATTCATGATTCAATTCATGAATCGATTCATGATTCATGATTCATGATTCATGATTCAATTCATGAATCGATTCATGATTCATGATTCATGATTCATGATTCGATTCATGATTCATGATTTATGATTCAATTCACAATTCATGATTCAATTCATGATTCATGATTCAATTCATGATTCAATTCATGATTCAATTTATGACTTATAATTCATGATTCAATTCATGATTCAATTCATGATTCATGATTCAATTCATGATTCATGATTCATTATTCAATTCATGATTCATGTTTCGATTTATGAATTATGATTCAATTCATGATTCATGATTCAATTCATGATTCATGATTCATTATTCAATTCATGATTCATGTTTCAATTCATGATTCATGATTCAATTCATGATTCATGATTCAATTCATGAATCATGATTCGATTCATGATTCATGTTTTAATTCATGATTCAATTCTTGATTCAATTCATAATTCAATTCATGATTCATGATTCAATTCATGATTCATGATTCAATTTATGATTCATGATTCGATTCATGATTCATGATTTAATTCATGATTCATGATTCAATTCATGAATCATGATTCGATTCATGATTCAGAATTCAATTCATGATTCAATTCTTGATTCAATTCATGATTCGATTCATGATTCATGATTCATGATTCGATTCATGATTCATGATTCAATTCATGATTCGATTCATGATTCATGATTCATGATTCATGATTTATGATTCAATTCATGATTCAATTCATGATTCATGATTCAATTCATGATTCATGGTTCGATTCATGATTCATGATTCAGTTCATGATTTATGATTTATGATTCAATTCATGATTCATGATTCAATTCATGATTCATGATTCATGATTCAATTCACGATTCATGATTTATGATTCAATTCATGAATCATGATTCATGATTTAGATTCGATTCATGATTGATGATTTATGATTCAATTCATGATTCATGATTCAATTCATGATTCATGATTCGATTTATGATTCATGATTCATGTTTCAATTCATGATTCAATTCTTGATTCAATTCATAATTCATTTCATGATTCATGATTCAATTCATGATTCATGATTCAATTCATGATTCATGATTCAATTCATGATTCATGATTCATGATTCAATGCATGATTCATGATTAATGATTCGAATCATGATTAATGATTCAATTCATGATTCATGATTCAATTCATGATTCGATTCATAATTCATGAATTATGATTCATGATTCATGATTCATGATTCAATTCATGATTCATGATTCAATTCATGATTCATGATTCAATCCTGATTCATGAGTCTTGATTCATGATTCGATTTATGATTCATGATTCAACTCATGATTCATGATTCATAATTCATGATTCGATTCATGATTCGATTCATGATTTATGATTCATAATTCAATTTATGATTCGATTCATGATTCATGATTCATGATTCAATTCATGATTCATGATTCAATTCATGATTCATGATACGATTCATGATTCATGATTCGATTCATGATTCATGATTCAATTCATGTTTCATGATTCATGATTCAATTCATGTTTTATGATTCATGATTTCATTCATGATTCGTGATTCATTTCATGATTCATTATTTATAATTCAATTCATGATTCATGATTCAATTCATGTTTCATGATTCATGATTCAATTCATGATTCATGATTCGATTCATGATTCATGATTTATGATTCAATTCATGATTCAATTCATGATTCATGATTCATGATTCATGATTCGAATCATGATTCATGATTTATGATTCAATTCATGATTCATGATTCAATTCATGATTCATGATTCATGATTCATTTCATGATTCATTTCATGATTCATGATTCCTGATTCAATTCATGATTCATGATTCATGATTTATGATTCATTTCATGATTTATGATTCATTTCATGATTTATTTCATGATTCATGATTCCTGATTCAATTCATGATTCATGATTCATGATTCATGATTTATGATTCATTTCATGATTCATGATTAATGATTGAATTCAAGATTCAATTTATGATTTACAATTCATGATTGAATTCATGATTGAATTCATGATTCATGATTCATGATTTATGATTCATAATTCATGATTTGATTCATGATTCATGATTCATGATTCAATTTATGATTCGATTCATAATTTGATTCATGATTTATGATTCATAATTCATGATTTGATTCATGATTCATGATTCAATTTATGATTCGATTGATGATTGATGATTGATGATTGATGATTCATGATTCATGATTCATGATTGAATTCATGATTCATGATTCGATTCATGATTCATGATTCGATTCATGATTCATGATTCAATTCATGTTTCATGAATCATGATTCAATTCATGTTTTATGATTCATGATTTGATTCATGATTAATGATTCATTTTATGATTTATTTCATGATTCATTATTTATAATTCAATTCATGATTCATGATTCAATTCATGATTCATAATTCATGATTCAATTCATGATTCATGATTCGATTCATAATTTATGATTCATTATTCAATTCATGATTCAATTCATGATTCATGATTCATGATTCATGATTCGATTCATGATTCATGATTTAAGATTCAATTCATGATTCATGATTCGATTCATGATTCCTGATTCAATTCAAGATTCATGATTCATGATTCATGATTTATGATTCATTTCATGATTCGATTCATGATTTATGATTCATTTCATGATTCATGATTCATGATTCAATTCATGATTCAATTTATGATTCACAATTCATGATTCAATTCTTGATTCAATTCATGATTCATGATTTTTGATTCAATTCATGATTCATGATTCATGATTCAATTCATGATTCATGATTTGATTCATGATTCATGATTCATGATTCAATTCATGATTCATGAATCATGATTCGATTCATGATTCATAATTCATGATTCGATTCATGATTCATGCTTGAATTCATGATTTAATTCATCATTCATGATTCAATTCATGATTCATTATTCGATTCATGATTCAGGAGTCGATTCATGATTCATGATTCATGGTTCATGATTCATGATTCAATTCATGAATCATGATTCATGATTCAATTCATGATTCATGATTTAATTCATGATTCATTATTCAATTCATGGTTAATGATTCATGATTCGATTCATGATTTATGATTCATGATTCAATTCATGATTTGATTCATGATTCATGATTCAATTCATGATTCATGATTCATGATTCAATTCATGATACATGATTCATGATTCGATTCATGATTCATGATTCATGATTCATGATTTGATTCATGATTCATGATTCAATTTATGATTCATGATTCATGATTCAATTCATGATTTGATTCATGATTCATGATTCATGATTCATGATTCTTGATTCATGATTCATGATTCAATTCATGATTCATGATTCGATTCATGATTCAATTCATGATTCATGATTCAATTCATGTTTCATGATTCATGATTCAATTCATGTTTTATGATTCATGATTCGATTCATGATTCATGATTCATTATTCAATTCATGATTCAATTCATGATTCATGATTCATGATTCATGATACGATTCATGATTCATGATTTATGATTCAATTCACGATTCATGATTCATGATTCAATTCATGATTCATGATTCATGATTCGATTTATGATTCATGATTCAATTAATGATTCATGATTTAATTTGTGATTCATGATTCAATTCATGATTTATGATTCATTTCATGATTCATTTCATGATTCATGATTCCTGATTCAATTCATGATTCATGATTCAATTCATGATTCAATTCATGATTCAATTTATGATTCATAATACATGATTCAATTCATGATTCATGATTCATTTCATGATTCATGATTCAATTCATGATTCATGATTCATGATTCGATTAATGATTCATGATTCAATTCACGATTCATGATTCAAATTATGATTCATAATTCATGATTCAATTCATGATTCAATTTATGATTCATGATTCATGATTCGATTCATGATTCATGATTCATGATTCAATTCATGATTAATGATTCATGATTCAGGATTCAATTCATGATTCATGATTTAATTCATGATTCATGATTCATGATTAAATTCATGATTCATAATTGGATTCATAATTCATGATTTAATTCATGATTCATTATTCATAAATCAATTCATGATTCATGATTCATGATCCGATTCATGATTTATGATTCATGATTCATGATTCATGATTCAATTCATGATTCATGATTCATAATTTAAAACATGATTCATTATTCAATTCATGATTTATGAGTTGATTCATGATTCATGATTCATGATTGAATTCATGATTCATGATTGATGATTCAAATCATGATTTTCGCTCACTCTGCTTCTATTAGCTGGTGATATATCACCTAATCCAGGTCCCCCACACTCCTCACACACACATACATCAGAACACTACCGTTCTATAGCAAACCTCAAACACATCACCTGTCTCCCCTCTCTTCCCAAGTCCTTTAAATGTGCCCTTTGGAATGCACGCTCTGTTTGTAACAAACTTACCTCCGTTCATGATCTCTTCCTCTCAAAAAACCTCAACCTTCTGGAAATAACAGAAACATGGCTTATGCAATCAGACACTGCCTCACCTGCAGCACTTTCACATGGTGGCCTCCATCTCACCCACACCTCCAGACCTGAAGGCAACCAAGGAGGTGGGGTTGGACTACTTCTCTCCCCACAGTGCACATACACAGTTCTACCAAATGTCCCATCACTCACGTTCACATCTTTTGAAGTACATGCTATTCGCATTTTTAATCCATTCTCCCTACGTGTTGCGGTGATCTATCGTCCCCCTGGAGCACACCAACAATTTATTGAGGATTTCTCTGCATGGCTCCCTCACTTCTTATCTTCAGACATCCCCACCATCATCATGGGTGACTTCAACATCCCCATTGATAACCCACCTTCCAAAGCTGCTTCCAAACTACTCTCTCTAACATCCTCACTTGACCTCTCCCAGTGGATTGAATCATCTACTCATAAGGATGGCCACTGCCTTGATCTTGTTTTCTCTAGACTATGCTCAGTTTCTAATTTTATTAATACACCCTTCCCCCTCTCGGATCATCACCTTATCAGCTACACTCTCACCCCCACTGCTCTAACCTCTCTACTGTCTGACTCAACCAAGCCTCCTCATACTCGTAGAAATCCTAATTCTATTAATCTTCAACAATTTTCCACCTCTCTCCAACACCTTCTCTCCCCTATCTCTACATTCTCATCCCCTGAGATGGCAGTACCTCATTTTCACCTAACCTTAGCAACGGCCCTTGATCAAGTGGCTCCAGCGACACTTCATACTACACGTCGACTTCGATGTCAACCGTGGCACACCAAAGCAACACGAAATCTTCAAAAACTGTCCCGTAAAGCAGAACGTCACTGGCGTAAATCTCGAAGCTCTAATGACTTCTTCACATATACTTCTGTCTACCACTCCTATCGAAATGCTCTGGACACTGCAAAACAAACATACTTTCAATCTCTTATCTATGCTCAGGCTTCTAACCCCAAACGCCTTTTCAATACATTTAATCATCTTCTCAATCCTCCCACCCCGAACCCTCCATCTACTATCAGTGCTCAGGATCTTGCTTCCTACTTCAAGGACAAGATTGACAAGATCAGACTAGAAATGGTATCCTCTTCCTCAACAAGCCATCAGCTCATTTCCTTCCCACTACCCTCTGACACCCTTTCTTCATTTGACCCCACAAATGAAGAGGAAATTTCTACGCTCTTCTTATCTTCCTACTCTACCTCCTGTCCTCTTGATCCTATTCCCTCGCAAATTGGTAGATCCCTGTCTTCTGTGCTCATTTCACCTCTAACTCAAATCTGTAATCTCTCACTCTCTACTGGCATCTTTCCATCACTATACAAGCATGCAGTGATTACTCCTATTCTAAAAAAACAAAACTCCGACCCAAACTCTCTCTCAAATTACCGTCCCATCTCTCAGCTCCCTTGCCCCTCCAAGCTTCTAGAGAGACTTGCCTACACTCGCCTCACACGCTTTCTTTCCGCAAACAACCTGTTGGATCCTCTTCAGTCTGGCTTTCGTTCTCAACACTCCACAGAGACTGCGCTGACCAAGGTTGTTAATGATCTGATCACTGCTAAGACTGAACGCCATTACTCTCTCCTAATTCTCCTTGATCTCTCGGCTGCATTTGACACCGTTGACCACTCTCTTCTCATACAAACACTGCAATCCCTAGGTCTTCAAGACACAGTTCTATCCTGGTTCTCATCTTACCTCTCTAATCGCTCTTTCACTGTTAATTTCTCTGGAGCCACCTCTGCTCCGCTTCCCCTATCAGTTGGAGTACCACAAGGCTCGGTGCTAGGTCCTCTGCTGTTCTCTATCTATACCGCTTCTCTTGGAAATCTAATAAGTTCCTTTGGCTTTCAGTATCATCTCTATGCGGATGATACCCAAATCTATCTATCCTCTCCTGATATCTCGACATCTGTGTTGTCCCGTGTAACTGACTGTCTTTCTGCCATTTCATCTTGGATGGCCTCTCGTCAACTCAAACTTAATCTTTCTAAAACAGAGTTAATAATATTCCCACCCGCCAACAAGAGCATACCTGACATTTCTATCTCTGTTGATAACATGACCATAAATCCCACCCCACAAGCTCGCTGCCTAGGTGTAATCCTTGATTCACGCCTATCCTTTGTTCCCCACATTGACTCTATATCTAAATCATGTTACATACATCTAAAGAACATTTCCAGAATCCGCACATATCTCACACAAGACACTGCTAAAACCTTAATTCATGCACTAATCATCTCCCGCATTGACTATTGCAATTCCCTCCTTACTGGTCTTCCCAAAAACAGACTCAAACCCCTAAAATCTATTTTACATGCTTCGGCAAGACTGATTTTCCTTGCAAATAGCTATTCCTCTGTTGAATCACTCTGTATGTCTCTACACTGGCTGCCTGTCTTCTACCGAATCCAATATAAAATACTTTTACTAACCTACAAGGCCATCAACAAAGCTGCACCAACATACATCTCCTCTCTTGTCTCAAAATATCTCCCAACTCGGCAACTCCGTTCTGCAAAAGATCTGCGTCTCTCATCCACCCTCATTACATCCTCCCATTCCCGGTTACAGGACTTTTTTCGGGCTGCACCCACTCTATGGAACTCTCTCCCTCGCACAATAAGACTCTCCTCTGTTCTACAAACTTTCAAGCGTTCTCTGAAAACCTACCTATTCAGACAAGCTTATAATATTCCTCAACCACCATCTTAACCTCACTACCTTTAGCCTGTTACACAATTTCACACAAGACAACTACCCCCGGAATAACATTGTTGTGTGACAGGATCATTTAGCTTATGAGTCACCCTACCTTTGCAGTCTGGCTGGGCCAAGATGCAAAATGTATACTTAACCTCATGTGTCAATCTCCCATTGTCCCATAGATTGTAAGCTTGCGAGCAGGGCCTTCTCACCTCTTTGTCTGTTTTACCCAGTTTGTTTATTAGTTTATTACGTTTGTCCCCAATTGTAAAGCGCTACGGAATATGTTGGCGCTATATAAATAAATGATGATGATGATGATGATTCATGATTGATGATTCAAATCATGATTCGTGATTCAAATCATGATTCGTGATTCATTTCATGATTCATTTCATGATTCATGATTCATGATTTAAAACATGATTCATGATTCAATTCATGATTCATGATTCATGATTCAATTCATAATTCATGATTCATGATTCGATTCATGATTCATGATTCATGATTCATGATTCATGATTTGATTCATGATTCATGATTCAATTTATGATTCATGATTCATGATTCAATTCATGATTTGATTCATGATTCATGATTCATGATTCATGATTCATGATTCTTGATTCATGATTCATGATTCAATTCATGATTCATGATTCGATTCATGATTCATGATTCGATTCATGATTCATGATTCAATCCATGTTTCATGATTCATCAATTTAATTCATGTTTTATGATTCATGATTCAATTTATTATTCATGATTTATTTCATGATTCATTATTTATGATTCAATTCATGATTCATGATTCAATACGATTAATGATTCCTGATTCAATTCATGATTCATGATTCGATTCATGATTCATGATTCATTATTCAATTCATGATTCAATTCATGATTCATGATTCATCATACGATTCATGATTCATGATTTATGATTCAATTCATGATTCATGATTCATGATTCAATTCATGATTCATGATTCGATTCATGATTCATGATTCATTATTCAATTCATGATTCATGATTTAATTTGTGATTCATGATTCAATTCATGATTCATGATTCATTTCATGATTCATTTCATGATTCATGATTCCTGATTCAATTCATGATTCATGATTCAATTCATGATTCATGATTCAATTCATGATTCAATTCATGATTCAATTTATGATTCATAATATATGATTCAATTCATGATTCATGATTCGATTCATGATTCATGATTAATGATTCAATTCATTATTCATATTTCAATTCATGATTTATGATTTATGATTCAATTCATGATTCATGATTCAATTCATGATTCATGATTCAATTCATGATTCATGATTCATGATTCGATTCATGATTCATGATTCAATTCACGATTCATGATTCAATTTATGATTCATAATTCATGATTCAATTCATGATTCAATTTATGATTCATGATTCATGATTCGATTCATGATTCATGATTAATGATTCATGATTCAGGATTCAATTCATGATTCATGATTCATGATTCAATTCATGATTCATGATTCATGATTCATGATTCAATTCATGATTCACGATTTGATTCATGATTCATGATTAGATTCATGATTCATGTTTGAATTCATGATTCATAATTCAATTCATGATTCATGATTTAATTCATGATTCATGATTCATGATTAAATTCATGATTCATAATTGGATTCATGATTCATGATTTAATTCATGATTTATGATTCATGATTCAATTCATGATTCGATTCATGATTCATGATTCGATTCATGATTCATGATTCATGATTCAATTCATGATTCATGATTCATGATTCAATTCATGATTCATGATTTAATTCATGATTCATGATTCATGATTCATTTCGTGATTCATGATTTAATTCATGATTCATTTCATGATTCATGATTCATGATTCAATTCATATTTCAATTCATGATTCAATTCATGATTCAATTTATGATTCATAATTATTGATTCAATTCATGATTCATAATTGAATTCATGATTCATGATTCATGATTCATGATTCATGATTCATGATTCATGATTGAATTCATGATTCATGATTCATGATTCAATTCATGAATCATGATTCATGATTCATGATTGAATTCATGATTCATGATTCATGATTGAATTCATGATTCATAATTCGATTCATGATTCATGATTTAATTCCTGATTCATGATTCATGATTCAATTCATGATTAGATTCATGATTCATGATTCATGATTCGATTCATGATTCATGATTCATGATTCATGAATCATGATTCGATTCATGATTCATGTTTCAATTCATGATTCGATTTATGATTCATGATTCAATTCATGATTCATGATTCATGATTCATTTCGTGGTTCATGATTCAATTCATGATTCATTTCATGATTCATGATTCATGATTCAATTCATATTTCAATTCATGATTCAATTCATGATTCAATTTATGATTCATAATTATTGATTCAATTCATGATTCAATTCATGATTCAATTTATGATTCATAATTATTGATTCAATTCATGATTCATAATTGAATTCATGATTCATGATTCATGATTCATGATTGAATTCATGATTCATGATTCATGATTCAATTCATGAATCATGATTCATGATTCATGATTCATGATTGAATTCATGATTCATGATTCCTGATTCAATTCATGATTCATGATTCAATTCATGATTTATGATTCATTTCATGATTCATGATTCATGATTCAATTCATGATTCAATTCATGATTCAATTTATGATTCATAATACATGATTCAATTCATGATTCATGATTCGATTCATGATTCATGATTAATGATTCAATTCATTATTCATGATTCAATTCATGATTTATGATTTATGATTCAATTCATGATTCATGATTTAATTCATGATTCATGATTCAATTCATGATTCATGATTCAATTCATGATTCATGATTCATGACTCGATTCATGATTCATGATTCAATTCACGATTCATGATTCAATTTATGATTCATAATTCATGATTCAATTCATGATTAAATTTATGATTCATGATTCATGATTCGATTCATGATTCATGATTCATGATTCAATTCATGATTAATGATTCATGATTCAGGATTCAATTCATGATTCATGATTCATGATTCAATTTATGATTCATGATTCATGATTCATGATTCAATTCATGATACATGATTTGATTCATGATTCATGATTCAATTCATGATTCATAATTCGATTCATGATTCATGATTTAATTCATGATTTATGATTCATGATTCAATTCATGATTCGATTTATGATTCATGATTCATGATCCGATTCATGATTCATGATTCATGATTCATGATTCATGATTCATGATTCAATTCATGATTCATGAATCATGATTCGATTCATGATTCATGTTTCAATTCATGATTTGATTTATGATTCATGATTCAATTCATGATTCATGATTCATGAATCAATTCATGATTCATAATTCATGATTAATGATTCAAATCATGATTCGTGATTCATTTCATGATTCATTTCATGATTCATGATTCATGATTTAAAACATGATTCATTATTCAATTCATGATTTATGAGTTCATTCATGATTCATGATTCATGATTGAATTCATGATTCATGATTCATGATTGAATTCATGATTCATAATTCGATTCATGATTTATGATTTAATTCATGATTCATTATTCAATTCATGATTAGATTCATGATTCATGATTCATAATTCGATTCATGATTCATGATTCATGGTTCATGATTCAATTCATGATTCATGATTTAATTCATGATTCATGATTCATGATTCAATTCATGATTCATGAATCATGATTCGATTCATGATTCATGTTTCAATTCATGATTCGATTTATGATTCATGATTCAATTCATGATTCATGATTCATGATTCAATTCGTGATTCATGATTCAATTCATGATTCATTTCATGGTTTATGATTCATGATTCAATTCATATTTCAATTCATGATTCAATTCATGATTCAATTTATGATTCATAATTATTGATTCAATTCATGATTCATAATTGAATTCATGATTCATGATTCATGATTCATGATTCAATTCATGAATCATGATTCATGATTCAATCCATGATTCATGTTTCATGATTCAATGGATGATTCATGTTTCATGATTCGATTCATGATTCATGATTCATGATTCAATTCATGAATCATGATTCATGATTCAATCCATGATTCATGTTTCATGATTCAATGGATGATTCATGTTTCATGATTCGATTCATGATTCATATTTGATTTCATGATTCAATTCATGATTCATTTAATGATTCAATTCATGATTCATGATTCAATTCATGATTCATGATTCATGATTCAATTCATGATTCAATTCATGATTCAATTTATGATTCATAATTCATGATTCAATTCATGATTCATGATTCAATTCATGATTCATGATTCATGATTCAATTCATGATTCAATTCATGATTCAATTTATGATTCATAATTCATGATTCAATTCATGATTCATGATTCAATTCGTGATTCATGATTCATGATTCAATTCATGATTCATGATTCATGATTCATTGTATGATTCATGATTCATGATTCAATTCATGATTCAAATTATGATTCATGATTCATGATTCAATTCATGATTCATGATTCAAGATTCGATTTATTATTTATGATTCATGATTCAATTCATGATTCATGATTGGACTCATGATTCATTATTCAAATCATGATTCATGATTCAATTCATGATTCATGAATCATGATTCAATTCATAATTTATGATTCAATTCATGAGTCATGATTCATAATTCAATTCATGAGTCATGATTCATTTCATGATTCATGATTCATGATTCAATTCATGATTCAATTTATGATTCACAATTCATGATTGAATTCATGATTGAATTCATGATTCATGATTCATGATTCAATTCATGATTCATGATTCAGGATTGAATTCATGATTCATGATTCATGATTGAATTCATGATTCATGATTCAATTCATGATTCGATTTATGATTCATGATTCATGATCCGATTCATGATTCATGATTCATGATTCATGATTCATGATTCATGATTCAATTCATGATTCATGAATCATGATTCATGATTCATGATTCATGATTCAATTCATGATTCATGAATCATGATTCGATTCATGATTCATGTTTCAATTCATGATTCGATTTATGAATCATGATTCAATTCATGATTCATAATTCATGATTAATGATTCAAATCATGATTCGTGATTCATTTCATGATTCATGATTCATGATTTAAAACATGATTCATTATTCAATTCATGATTTATGAGTCGATTCATGATTCATGATTCATGATTGAATTCATGATTCATGATTCATGATTGAATTCATGATTCATAATTCGATTCATGATTTATGATTTAATTCATGATTCATGATTCATGATTCAATTCATGATTAGATTCATGATTCATGATTCATGATTCGATTCATGATTCATGATTCATGGTTCATGATTCAATTCATGATTCATGATTTAATTCATGATTCATGATTCAATTCATGAATCATGATTCATGATTCAATTCATGATTCATGATTTAATTCATGATTCATTATTCAATTCATGGTAAATGATTCATGATTCGATTCATGATTTATGATTCATGATTCAATTCATGATTCGATTCATGATTCATGATTCAATTCATGATTCATGATTCATGATTCAATTCATGATACATGATTCATGATTCGATTCATGATTCATGATTCATGATTTGATTCATGATTCATGATTCAATTTATGATTCATGATTCATGATTCAATTCATGATTTGATTCATGATTCATGATTCATGATTCATGATTCTTGATTCATGATTTATGATTCGATTCATGATTCATGATTCGATTCATGATTCGATTCATGATTCATGATTCAATTCATGTTTCATGATTCATGATTCAATTCATGTTTTATGATTCATGATTCGATTCATGATTCATGATTCATTATTCAATTCATGATTCAATTCATGATTCATGATTCATGATTCATGATACGATTCATGATTCATGATTTATGATTCAATTCATGATTCATGATTCATGATTCAATTCATGATTCATGATTCATGATTCGATTTATGATTCATGATTCAATTCATGATTCATGATTTAATTTGTGATTCATGATTCAATTCATGATTCATGATTCATTTCATGATTCATTTCATGATTCATGATTCCTGATTCAATTCATGATTCATGATTCAATTCATGATTCAATTTATGATTCATAATACATGATTCAATTCATGATTCATGATTCATTTCATGATTCATGATTCAATTCATGATTCATGATTCATGATTCGATTCATGATTCATGATTCAATTCACGATTTATGATTCATGATTCAAATTATGATTCATAATTCATGATTCAATTCATGATTCAATTTATGATTCATGATTCATGATTCAATTCATGATTCATGATTCATGATTCGATTCATGATTCATGATTCAATTCACGATTCATGATTCATGATTTAAATTATGATTCATAATTCATGATTCAATTCATGATTCAATTTATGATTCATGATTCATGATTCGATTCATGATTCATGATTCATGATTCAATTCATGATTAATGATTCATGATTCAGGATTCAATTCATGATTCATGATTTAATTCATGATTCATGATTCATGATTCATAATTCAATTCATGATTCATGATTTAATTCATGATTCATGATTCATGATTAAATTCATGATTCATAATTGGATTCATAATTCATGATTTAATTCATGATTCATTATTCATAAATCAATTCATGATTCATGATTCATGATTCATTTCATGATTCATTTCATGATTCATGATTCATAATTTAAAACATGATTCATTATTCAATTCATGATTTATGAGTTGATTCATGATTCATGATTCATAATTCAATTCATGATTCATGATTTAATTCATGATTCATGATTCATGATTAAATTCATGATTCATAATTGGATTCATAATTCATGATTTAATTCATGATTCATGATTCATGATTCAATTCATGATTCATGATTCTTGATTCATTTCATGATTCATTTCATGATTCATGATTCATAATTTAAAACATGATTCATTATTCAATTCATGATTTATGAGTTGATTCATGATTCATGATTCATGATTGAATTCATGATTCATGATTGATGATTCAAATCATGATTCGTGATTCATTTCATGATTCATTTCATGATTCATGATTCATGATTTAAAACATGATTCATGATTCAATTCATGATTCATGATTCATGATTCAATTCATAATTCATGATTCATGATTCGATTCATGATTCATGATTCATGATTCATGATTCATGATTTGATTCATGATTCATGATTCAATTTATGATTCATGATTCATGATTCAATTCATGATTTGATTCATGATTCATGATTCATGATTCATGATTCATGATTCATGATTCTTGATTCATGATTCATGATTCAATTCATGATTCATGATTCGATTCATGATTCATGATTCGATTCATGATTCATGATTCAATTCATGTTTCATGATTCATGAATTAATTCATGTTTTATGATTCATGATTCAATTTATGATTCATGATTTATTTCATGATTCATTATTTATGATTCAATTCATGATTCATGATTCAATACGATTCATGATTCCTGATTCAATTCATGATTCATGATTCGATTCATGATTCATGATTCATTATTCAATTCATGATTCAATTCATGATTCATGATTCATCATACGATTCATGATTCATGATTTATGATTCAATTCATGATTCATGATTCATGATTCAATTCATGATTCATGATTCGATTCATGATTCATGATTCATTATTCAATTCATGATTCATGATTTAATTTGTGATTCATGATTCAATTCATGATTCATGATTCATTTCATGATTCATTTCATGATTCATGATTCCTGATTCAATTCATGATTCATGATTCATGATTCATGATTCGATTCATGATTCATGATTAATGATTCAATTCATTATTCATATTTCAATTCATGATTTATGATTTATGATTCAATTCATGATTCATGATTCAATTCATGATTCATGATTCAATTCATGATTCATGATTCAATTCATGATTCATGATTCATGATTCGATTCATGATTCATGATTCAATTCACGATTCATGATTCAATTTATGATTCATAATTCATGATTCAATTCATGATTCAATTTATGATTCATGATTCATGATTCGATTCATGATTCATGATTAATGATTCATGATTCAGGATTCAATTCATGATTCATGATTCAATTCACGATTCATGATTCATGATTCAATTCATGATTCACGATTTGATTCATGATTCATGGTTTAATTCATGATTCATAATTCAATTCATGATTCATGAATCATGATTAGATTCATGATTCATGTTTGAATTCATGATTCATAATTCAATTCATGATTCATGATTTAATTCATGATTCATGATTCATGATTCAATTCATGATTCGATTCATGATTCATGATTCATGATTCGATTCATGATTCATGATTCATGATTCAATTCATGATTCATGAATCTTGATTCGATTCATGATTCATGTTTCAATTCATGATTCGATTTATGATTCATGATTCAATTCATGATTCATGAATCAATTCATGATTAATGATTCAAATCATGATTCGTGATTCATTTCATGATTCATTTCATGATTCATGATTAATGATTTAAAACATGATTTATTATTCAATTCATGATTTATGAGTCGATTCATGATTCATGATTCATGATTGAATTCATGATTCATAATTCGATTCATGATTCATGATTTAATTCATGATTCATGATTCAATTCATGATTCGACTCATGATTCATGATTCATGATTCGATTCATGATTCATGATTCATGATTTATGATTCAATTCATGATTCATGATTTAATTCATGATTCATGATTCATGATTCATGATTCAATTCCTGATTCATGAATCATGATTCGATTCAAGATTCATGTTTCAATTCATGATTCAATTTATGATTCATGATTTAATTCATGATTCATGATTCATGATTCATGATTCAATTCATGATTCATGATTTAATTCATGATTCATTTCATGATTCATGATTCATGATTCAATTCATATTTCAATTCATGATTCAATTCATGATTCAATTTATGATTCATAATTATTGATTCAATTCATGATTCATAATTGAATTCATGATTCATGATTCATGATTGAATTCATGATTCATGATTCAATTCATGAATCATGATTCATGATTCATGATTCAATTCATGATTCATGATTCATGATTCAATTCATGATTCATAATTCGATTCATGATTCATGATTTAATTCATGATTCATGATTCATGATTCAATTCATGATTAGATTCATGATTCATGATTCATGATTAGATTCATGATTCATGATTCATGATTCGATTCATGATTCATGATTCATGATTCATGATTCATGATTCAATTCCTGATTCATGAATCATGATTCGATTCATGATTCATGTTTCAATTCATGATTCGATTTATGATTCATGATTCAATTCATGATTCATGATTCATGATTCATTTCGTGATTCATGATTCAATTCATGATTCATTTCATGATTCATGATTCATGATTCAATTCATATTTCAATTCATGATTCAATTCATGATTCAATTTATGATTCATAATTATTGATTCAATTCATGATTCAATTCATGATTCAATTTATGATTCATAATTATTGATTCAATTCATGATTCATAATTGAATTCATGATTCATGATTCATGATTGAATTCATGATTCATGATTCATGATTGAATTCATGATTCATGATTCCTGATTCAATTCATGATTCATGATTCAATTCATGATTTATGATTCATTTCATGATTCATGATTCAATTCATGATTCAATTTATGATTCATAATACATGATTCAATTCATGATTCATGATTTGATTCATGATTCATGATTAATGATTCAATTCATTATTCATGATTCAATTCATGATTTATGATTTATGATTCAATTCATGATTCATGATTTAATTCATGATTCAATTCATGATTCATGATTTAATTCATGATTCATGATTCAATTCATGATTCATGATTCAATTCATGATTCATGATTCATGACTCGATTCATGATTCATGATTCAATTCACGATTCATGATTCAATTTATGATTCATTATTCATGATTCAATTCATGATTAAATTTATGATTCATGATTCATGATTCGATTCATGATTCATGATTCATGATTCAATTCATGATTAATGATTCATGATTCAGGATTCAATTCATGATTCATGATTCATGATTCAATTCATGATTCATGATTCATGATTCATGATTCAATTCATGATACAAGATTTGATTCATGATTCATGATTCAATTCATGATTCATAATTGGATTCATGATTCATGATTTAATTCATGATTTATGATTCATGATTCAATTCATGATTCGATTTATGATTCATGATCCGATTCATGATTCATGATTCATGATTCATGATTCATGATTCAATTCATGATTCATGAATCATGATTCATGATTCATGATTAATAATTCAATTCATGATTCATGAATCATGATTCGATTCATGATTCATGATTCAGGATTGAATTCATGATTCATGATTCAATTCATGATTCGATTTATGATTCATGATTCATGATCTGATTCATGATTCATGATTCATGATTCATGATTCATGATTCATGATTCAATTCATGATTCATGAATCATGATTCATGATTCATGATTCATTATTCAATTCATGATTCATGAATCATAATTCGATTCATGATTGATGTTTCAATTCATGATTCGATTTATGATTCATGATTCAATTCATGATTCATGATTCATGAATCAATTCATGATTCATAATTCATGATTAATGATTCAAATCATGATTCGTGATTCATTTCATGATTCATTTCATGATTCATGATTCATGATTTAAAACATGATTCATTATTCAATTCATGATTTATGAGTCGATTCATGATTCATGATTCATGATTGAATTCATGATTCATGATTCATGATTGAATTCATGATTCATAATTCGATTCATGATTTATGATTTAATTCATGATTCATGATTCATGATTCAATTCATGATTAGATTCATGATTCATGATTCATGATTCGATTCATGATTCATGATTCATGGTTCATGATTCAAATGATGATTCATGATTTAATTCATGATTCATGATTCATGATTCAATTCATGATTCATGAATCATGATTCAATTCATGATTCATGTTTCAATTCATGATTCGATTTATGATTCATGATTCAATTCATGATTCATGATTCATGATTCAATTCGTGATTCATGATTCAATTCATGATTCATTTCATGGTTTATGATTCATGATTCAATTCATATTTCAATTCATGATTCAATTCATGATTCAATTTATGATTCATAATTATTGATTCAATTCATGATTCATAATTGAATTCATGATTCATGATTCATGATTCATGATTCATGATTCAATTCATGAATCATGATTCATGATTCAATCCATGATTCATGTTTCATGATTCAATGGATGATTCATGTTTCATGATTCGATTCATGATTCATGATTCATGGTTCATGATTCAATTCATGATTCATGATTTAATTCATGATTCATGATTCATAATTTAATTCATGAGTCATGATTCATTTCATGATTCATGATTCATGATTCAATTCATGATTCAATTTATGATTCACAATTCATGATTGAATTCATGATTGAATTCATGATTCATGATTCATGATTCAATTCATGATTCATGATTCAGGATTGAATTCATGATTCATGATTCATGATTCAATTCATGATTCATGATTCAATTCATGATTCGATTTATGATTCATGATTCATGATCCGATTCATGATTCATGATTCATGATTCATGATTCATGATTCATGATTCAATTCATGATTCATGAATCATGATTCATGATTCATGATTCATTATTCAATTCATGATTCATGAATCATGATTCGATTCATGATTGATGTTTCAATTCATGATTCGATTTATGATTCATGATTCAATTCATGATTCATGATTCATGAATCAATTCATGATTCATAATTCATGATTAATGATTCAAATCATGATTCGTGATTCATTTCATGATTCATTTCATGATTCATGATTCATGATTTAAAACATGATTCATTATTCAATTCATGATTTATGAGTCGATTCATGATTCATGATTTATGATTTAATTCATGATTCATGATTCATGATTCAATTCATGATTAGATTCATGATTCATGATTCATGATTCGATTCATGATTCATGATTCATGGTTCATGATTCAAATGATGATTCATGATTTAATTAATGTTTCATGATTCATGATTCAATTCATGATTCATGAATCATGATTCGATTCATGATTCATGTTTCAATTCATGATTCGATTTATGATTCATGATTCAATTCATGATTCATGATTCATGATTCAATTCGTGATTCATGATTCAATTCATGATTCATTTCATGGTTTATGATTCATGATTCAATTCATATTTCAATTCATGATTCAATTCATGATTCAATTTATGATTCATAATTATTGATTCAATTCATGATTCATAATTGAATTCATGATTCATGATTCATGATTCATGATTCATGATTCATGATTCAATTCATGAATCATGATTCATGATTCAATCCATGATTCATGTTTCATGATTCAATGGATGATTCATGTTTCATGATTCGATTCATGATTCATATTTGAATTCATGATTCAATTCCTGATTCATTTAATGATTCAATTCATGATTCATGATTCAATTCATGATTCATGATTCATGATTCAATTCATGATTCAATTCATGATTCAATTTATGATTCATAATTCATGATTCAATTCATGATTCATGATTCAATTCATGATTCATGATTCATGATTCATGATTCAATTCATGATTCATGATCATGATTCATTGTATGATTCATGATTCATGATTCAATTCATGATTCAATTCATGATTCAATTCATGATTCATGATTCAAGATTCGATTTATTATTTATGATTCATGATTCAATTCATGATTCATGATTCATGATTGGACTCATGATTCATTATTCAAATCATGATTCATGATTCAATTCATGATTCATGAATCATGATTCAATTCATAATGTATGATTCAATTCATGATTCATGATTCATAATTCAATTCATGAGTCATGATTCAGTTCATGATTCATGATTCATGATTCAATTCATGATTCAATTTATGATTCACAATTCATGATTGAATTCATGATTGAATTCATGATTCATGATTCATGATTCAATTCATGATTCATGATTCAGGATTGAATTCATGATTCATGATTCATGATTGAATTCATGATTCATGATTGAATTCATGATTCATGATTCATGATTTATGATTCATAATTCATGATTTGATTCATAATTCATAATTCATGATTTGATTCATAATTCATAATTCATGATTTGATTCATGTTTTATGATTCATGATTTGATTCATGATTCATGATTCATTTCATGATTCATTATTTATAATTCAATTCATGATTCATGATTCAATTCATGATTCATGATTCATGATTCAATTCATGATTCATGATTCAATTCATGATTCATGATTCATGATTCGATTCATGATTCATGATTTATGACTCAATTCATGATTCATGATTCATGATTCATTTCATGATTCATGATTCCTGATTCAATTCAAGATTCACGATTCATGATTCATGATTTATGATTCATTTCATGATTCAATTCATGATTCATGATTCATGATTCATGATTCATGATTCAATTCATGATTCATGAATCATGATTCATGATTCATGATTCATGATTCAATTCATGATTCATGAATCATGATTCGATTCATGATTCATGTTTCAATTCATGATTCGATTTATGATTCATGATTCAATTTATGATTCATGATTCATGAATCAATTCATGATTCATAATTCATGATTAATGATTCAAATCATGATTCATGATTCATTTCATGATTCATAATTCATGATTACTGATTCATGATTTAAAACATGATTCGTGATTCATTTCATGATTCATTTCATGATTCATGATTCATGATTTAAAACATGATTCATTATTCAATTCATGATTTATGAGTCGATTCATGATTCATGATTCATGATTGAATTCATGATTCATGATTCATGATTGAATTCATGATTCATAATTCGATTCATGATTTATGATTTAATTCATGATTCATGAATCATGATTCGATTCATGATTCATGTTTCAATTCATGATTCGATTTATGATTCATGATTCAATTCATGATTCATGATTCATGATTCAATTCGTGATTCATGATTCAATTCATGATTCATTTCATGGTTTATGATTCATGATTCAATTCATATTTCAATTCATGATTCAATTCATGATTCAATTTATGATTCATAATTATTGATTCAATTCATGATTCATAATTGAATTCTTGATTCATGATTCATGATTCATGATTCATGATTCAATTCATGAATCATGATTCATGATTCAATCCATGATTCATGTTTCATGATTCAATGGATGATTCATGTTTCATGATTCGATTCATGATTCATATTTGAATTCATGATTCAATTCATGATTCATTTAATGATTCAATTCATGATTCATGATTCAATTCATGATTCATGATTCATGATTCAATTCATGATTCAATTCATGATTCAATTTATGATTCATAATTCATGATTCAATTCATGATTCATGATTCAATTCATGATTCATGATTCATGATTCAATTCATGATTCATGATTCATGATTCATTGTATGATTCATGATTCATGATTCAATTCTTGATTCAATTCATGATTCATGAATTATGATTCAATTCATGATTCATGATTCAAGATTCGATTTATTATTTATGATTCATGATTCAATTCATGATTCATGATTCATGATTGGACTCATGATTCATTATTCAAATTATGATTCATGATTCAATTCATGATTCATGAATCATGATTCAATTCATAATTTATGATTCAATTCATGATTCATGATTCATAATTCAATTCATGAGTCATGATTCATTTCATGATTCATGATTCATGATTCAATTCATGATTCAATTTATGATTTACAATTCATGATTGAATTCATGATTCATGATTCATGATTCAATTCATGATTCATGATTCAGGATTGAATTCATGATTCATGATTCATGATTCAATTCATGATTCATGATTCATGATTCAATTCATGATTCATGAATCATGATTCATGATTCATGATTCATGATTCAATTCATGATTCATGAATCATGATTCGATTCATGATTCATGTTTCAATTCATGATTCGATTTATGATTCATGATTCAATTCATGATTCATGATTCATGAATCAATTCATGATTCATAATTCATGATTAATGATTCAAATCATGATTTGTGATTCATTTCATGATTCATTTCATGATTCATGATTCATGATTTAAAACATGATTCATTATTCAATTCATGATTTATGAGTCGATTCATGATTCATGATTCATGATTGAATTCATGATTCATGATTCATGATTGAATTCATGATTCATAATTCGATTCATGATTTATGATTTAATTCATGATTCATGATTCATGATTCAGATTAGATTCATGATTCATGATTCATGATTCGATTCATGATTCATGATTCATGGTTCATGATTCAAATCATGATTCATGATTTAATTCATGATTCATGATTCATTATTCAAATCATGATTCATGATTCAATTCATGATTCAATTCATGATTCAATTTATGATTCACAATTTATGATTGAATTCATGATAGAATTCATGATTCATGATTCATGATTTAATTCATGATTCATGATTCAGGATTGAATTCATGAATCATGATTCATGATTGAATTCATGATTCATGATTGAATTCATGATTCATGATTCATGATTTATGATTCATAATTCATGATTTGATTCATAATTCATAATTCATGACTTGATTCATGTTTTATGATTCATGATTTGATTCATGATTCATGATTCATTTCATGATTCATTATTTATAATTCAATTCATGATTCATGATTCAATTCATGATTCATGATTCATGATTCAATTCATGATTCATGATTCAATTCATGATTCATGATTTGATTCATGATTCATGATTCATTTCATGATTCATTATTTATAATTCAATTCATGATTCATGATTCAATTCATGATTCATGATTCATGATTCAATTCATGATTCATGATTCAATTCATGATTCATGATTCATTATTTAAATCATGATTCAATTCATGATTCATGATTCATGATTCGATTCATGATTCATGATTTATGATTCAATTCAAGATTCACGATTCATGATTCATGATTTATGATTCATTTCATGATTCAATTCATGATTCATGATTCATGATTCATGATTTATGATTCATTTCATGATTCATGATTCAATTCATGATTCAATTTATGATTCACAATTTATGATTCAATTCATGATTCAATTCATGATTCATGATTCAATTCATGATTCATGATTCATGATTCGATTCATGATTCATGATTCATGATTCATGATTCATGATTCATGATTCGATTCATGATTCATGATTCAATTCATGATTCATGATTCATGATTCAATTCATGATTCAATTCATGATTCATGATTCATAATTCAATTCATGAGTCATGATTCAATTCATGATTCATGATTCATGATTCAATTCATGATTCAATTTATGATTCACAATTCATGATTCAATTCATAATTGAATTCATGATTCATGATTCATGATTGAATTCATGATTCATGATTCAGGATTGAATTCATGATTCATGATTCATGATTGAATTCATGATTCATGATTCATGATTTAATTCATGATTCATGATTCATGATTTATGATTCATAATTCATGATTTGATTCATAATTCATGATTCATGATTCAATTTATGATTCAATTCATAATTCGATTCATGATTAATGATTCATAATTCATGATTTGATTCATGTTTTATGATTCATGATTTGATTCATGATTCATGATTTGATTCATGATTCATGATTCATTTCATGATTCATTATTTATAATTCAATTCATGATTCATGATTCAATTCATGATTCATGATTCATGATTCAATTCATGATTCATGATTCATGATTCAATTCATGATTCATGATTCGATTCATGATTCATGATTCATTATTCAATTCATGATTCAATTCATGATTCATGATTCATGATTCATGATTCGATTCATGATTCATGATTTATGATTCAATTCATGATTCATGATTCCTGATTCAATTCAAGATTCACGATTCATGATTCATGATTTATGATTCATTTCATGATTGAATTCATGATTCATGATTCATGATTTATGATTCATTTCATGATTCATGATTCAATTCATGATTCAATTTATGATTCACAATTCATGATTCAATTCATGATTCGATTTATGATTCATGATTCAATTCATGATTCATGATTCATGATTCATGATTCAATTCGTGATTCATGATTCAATTCATGATTCATTTCATGATTCATGATTCATGATTCAATTCATATTCAATTCAATTTATGATTCATAATTATTGATTCAATTCATGATTCATAATTGAATTCATGATTCATGATTCATGATTCATGGTTGAATTCATGATTCATGATTCATGATTCGATTCATGAATCATGATTCATGATTCATGATTGAATTCATGATTCATGATTCATGATTGAATTCATGATTCATAATTCGATCCATGATTCATGATTTAATTCATGATTAATGATTCATGATTCAATTCATGATTCGATTCATGATTCATGATTCATGATTCGAATTATGATTCATGATTCATGATTCATGAATCATGATTCAATTCATGATTCATGATTTAATTCATGATTCATGATTCATGATTCAATTCCTGATTCATGAATCATGATTCGATTCATGATTCATGTTTCAATTCATGATTCGATTTATGATTCATGATTCAATTCATGATTCATGATTCATGATTCATTTCGTGATTCATGATTCAATTCATATTTCAATTCATGATTCAATTCATGATTCAATTTATGAATCATAATTATTGATTCAATTCATGATTCAATTCATGATTCAATTTATGATTCATAATTATTGATTCAATTCATGATTCATAATTGAATTCATGATTCATGATTCATGATTCATGATTGAATTCATGATTCATGATTCATGATTCAATTCATGAATCATGATTCATGATTCATGATTCATGATTGAATTCATGATTCATGATTCCTGATTCAATTCATGATTCATGATTCAATTCATGATTTATGATTCATTTCATGATTCATGATTCATGATTCAATTCATGATTCAATTCATGATTCAACTTATGATTCATAATACATGATTCAATTCATGATTCATGATTCGATTCATGATTAATGATTCAATTCATAATTCATGATTCAATTCATGATTCATGATTCAATTCATGATTCATGATTCATGATTCAGGATTGAATTCATGATTCATGATTCATGTTTCAATTCATGATTCGATTTATGATTCATGATTCAATTCATGATTCATGATTCATGATTCATGATTCAATTCGTGATTCATGATTCAATTCATGATTCATTTCATGATTCATGATTCATGATTCAATTCATATTCAATTCAATTTATGATTCATAATTATTGATTCAATTCATGATTCATAATTGAATTCATGATTCATGATTCATGATTCATGGTTGAATTCATGATTCATGATTCATGATTCAATTCATGAATCATGATTCATGATTCATGATTGAATTCATGATTCATGATTCATGATTGAATTCATGATTCATTATTCGATTCATGATTCATGATTTAATTCATGATTCATGATTCATGATTCAATTCATGATTCGATTCATGATTCATGATTCATGATTCGAATTATGATTCATGATTCATGATTCATGAATCATGATTCAATTCATGATTCATGATTTAATTCATGATTCATGATTCATGATTCATGATTCAATTCCTGATTCATGAATCATGATTCGATTCATGATTCATGTTTCAATTCATGATTCGATTTATGATTCATGATTCAATTCATGATTCATGATTCATTTCGTGATTCATGATTCAATTCATGATTCATTTCATGATTCATGATTCATGATTCAATTCATATTTCAATTCATGATTCAATTCATGATTCAATTTATGATTCATAATTATTGATTCAATTCATGATTCAATTCATGATTCAATTTATGATTCATAATTATTGATTCAATTCATGATTCATAATTGAATTCATGATTCATGATTCATGATTCATGATTGAATTCATGATTCATGATTCATGATTCAATTCATGAATCATGATTCATGATTCATGATTCATGATTGAATTCATGATTCATGATTCCTGATTCAATTCATGATTCATGATTCAATTCATGATTTATGATTCATTTCATGATTCATGATTCATGATTCAATTCATGATTCAATTCATGATTCAACTTATGATTCATAATACATGATTCAATTCATGATTCATGATTCGATTCATGATTCATGATTAATGATTCAATTCATTATTCATGATTCAATTCATGATTTATGATTTATGATTCAATTCATGATTCATGATTTAATTCATGATTCATGATTCAATTCATGATTCATGATTCAATTCATGATTCATGATTCATGACTCGATTCATGATTCATGATTCAATTCACGATTCATGATTCAATTTATGATTCATAATTAATGATTCAATTCATGATTAAATTTATGATTCATGATTCGATTCATGATTCATGATTCATGATTCAATTCATGATTAATGATTCATGATTCAGGATTCAATTCATGATTCATAATTCATGATTCAATTCATGATTCATGATTCATGATTCATGATTCAATTCATGATACATGATTTGATTCATGATTAATGATTCAATTCATGATTCATAATTGGATTCATGATTCATGATTTAATTCATGATTTATGATTCATGATTCAATTCATGATTCGATTTATGATTCATGATTCATGATCCGATTCATGATTCATGATTCATGATTCATGATTCATGATTCAATTCATGATTCATGAATCATGATTCATGATTCATGATTCATGATTCAATTCATGATTCATGAATCATGATTCGATTCATGATTCATGTTTCAATTCATGATTCGATTTATGATTCATGATTCATGATTCATGAATCAATTCATGATTCATAATTCATGATTAATGATTCAAATCATGATTCGTGATTCATTTCATGATTCATTTCATGATTCATGATTCATGATTTAAAACATGATTCATTATTCAATTCATGATTTATGAGTCGATTCATGATTCATGATTCATGATTGAATTCATGATTCATGATTCATGATTGAATTCATAATTCATAATTCGATTCATGATTCATGATTTAATTCATGATTCATGATTCATGATTCAATTCATGATTCATGAATCATGATTCGATTCATGATTCATGTTTCAATTCATGATTCGATTTATGATTCATGATTCAATTCATGATTCATGATTTATGATTCAATTCGTGATTCATGAATCATGATTCGATTCATGATTCATGTTTCAATTCATGATTCGATTTATGATTCATGATTCATTTCATGGTTTATGATTCATGATTCAATTCATATTTCAATTCATATTTCAATTCATGATTCAATTCATGATTCAATTTATGATTCATAATTATTGATTCAATTCATGATTCATAATTGAATTCATGATTCATAATTATTGATTCAATTCATGATTCATAATTGAATTCATGATTCATGATTTATGATTCATGATTCATGATTCATGATTCAATTCATGAATCATGATTCATGATTCAATCCATGATTCATGTTTCATGATTCAATGGATGATTCATGTTTCATGATTCAATTCATGATTCATTTAATGATTCAATTCATGATTCATGATTCAATTCATGATTCATGATTCATGATTCAATTCATGATTCAATTCATGATTCAATTTATGATTCATAATTCATGATTCAATTCATGATTCATGATTCAATTCATGATTCATGATTCATGATTCAATTCATGATTCATGATTCATGATTCAATTCATGATTCATGATTCATGATTCAATTCATGATTCAATTCATGATTCATTGTATGATTCATGATTCATGATTCAATTCATGATTCAATTCATGATTCATGATTCATGATTCAATTCATGATTCATGATTCAATTCATGATTCATGATTCAAGATTCGATTTATTATTTATGATTCATGATTCAATTCATGATTCATGATTCATGATTGGACTCATGATTCATTATTGAAATCATGATTCATGATTCAATTCATGATTCATGAATCATGATTCAATTCATAATTTATGATTCAATTCATGATTCATGATTCATAATTCAATTCATGAGTCATGATTCATTTCATGATTCATGATTCATGATTCAATTCATGATTCAATTTATGATTCACAATTCATGATTGAATTCATGATTGAATCCATGATTCATGATTCATGATTGAATTCATGATTCATGATTCAGGATTGAATTCATGATTCATGATTCATGATTGAATTCATGATTCATGATTGAATTCATGATTCATGATTTATGATTCATAATTCATGATTTGATTCATAATTCATAATTCATGATTTGATTCATGTTTTATGATTCATGATTTGATTCATGATTCATGATTCATTTCATGATTCATTATTTATAATTCAATTCATGATTCATGATTCAATTCATGATTCATGATTCATGATTCAATTCATGATTCATGATTCGATTCATGATTCATGATTCATTATTTAAATCATGATTCAATTCATGATTCATGATTCATGATTCGATTCATGATTCATGATTTATGATTCAATTCATGATTCATGATTCATTTCATGATTCATGATTCCTGATTCAATTCAAGATTCACGATTCATGATTCATGATTTATGATTCATTTCATGATTCAAATTATGATTCATGATTCATGATTCATGATTTATGATTCATTTCATGATTCATGATTCAATTCATGATTCAATTTATGATTCACAATTTATGATTCAATTCATGATTCAATTCATGATTCATGATTCAATTCATGATTAGATTCATGATTCATGATTCATGATTCGATTCATGATTCATGATTCATGGTTCATGATTCAATTCATGATTCATGATTTAATTCATGATTCATGATTCATGATTCAATTCATGATTCATGAATCATGATTCGATTCATGATTCATGTTTCAATTCATGATTCGATTTATGATTCATGATTCAATTCATGATTCATGATTCATGATTCAATTCGTGATTCATGATTCAATTCATGATTCATTTCATGGTTTATGATTCATGATTCAATTCATATTTCAATTCATGATTCAATTCATGATTCAATTTATGATTCATAATTATTGATTCAATTCATGATTCATAATTGAATTCATGATTCATGATTCATGATTCATGATTCATGATTCAATTCATGATTCATGTTTCATGATTCAATGGATGATTCATGTTTCATGATTCGATTCATGATTCATATTTGAATTCATGATTCAATTCATGATTCATTTAATGATTCAATTCATGATTCATGATTCAATTCATGATTCATGATTCATGATTCAATTCATGATTCAATTCATGATTCAATTTATGATTCATAATTCATGATTCAATTCATGATTCATGATTCAATTCATGATTCATGATTCATGATTCATGATTCAATTCATGATTCATGATTCATGATTCAATTCATGATTCATGATTCATGATTCAATTCATGATTCATTGTATGATTCATGATTCATGATTCAATTCATGATTCAATTCATGATTCATGATTCATGATTCAATTCATGATTCATGATTCAAGATTCGATTTATTATTTATGATTCATGATTCAATTCATGATTCATGATTCATGATTGGACTCATGATTCATTATTCAAATCATGATTCATGATTCAATTCATAATTTATGATTCAATTCATGATTCATGATTCATAATTCAATTCATGAGTCATGATTCATTTCATGATTCATGATTCATGATTCAATTCATGATTCAATTTATGATTCACAATTCATGATTGAATTCATGATTGAATTCATGATTCATGATTCATGATTCAATTCATGATTCATGATTGAATTCATGATTCATGATTCATGATTTATGATTCATAATTCATGATTTGATTCATAATTCATAATTCATGATTTGATTCATGTTTTATGATTCATGATTTGATTCATGATTCATGATTCATTTCATGATTCATTATTTATAATTCAATTCATGATTCATGATTCAATTCATGATTCATGATTCATGATTCAATTCATGATTCATGATTCGATTCATGATTCATGATTCATTATTTAAATCATGATTCAATTCATGATTCATGATTCATGATTCGATTCATGATTCATGATTTATGATTCAATTCATGATTCATGATTCATGATTCATTTCATGATTCATGATTCCTGATTCAATTCAAGATTCACGATTCATGATTCATGATTTATGATTCATTTCATGATTCAATTCATGATTCATGATTCATGATTCATGATTTATGATTCATTTCATGATTCATGATTCAATTCATGATTCAATTTATGATTCACAATTTATGATTCAATTCATGATTCAATTCATGATTCATGATTCAATTCATGATTCATGATTCAGGATTGAATTCATGATTCATGATTCATGATTTAATTCATGATTCATGATTCATGATTCAATTCATGATTCTTGATTCAATATATGATTCATGAATCATGATTCGATTCATGATTAATGATTCATGATTCGATTCATGTATCATGATTCAATTCATGATTCATGATTCAATTCATGATTCATGATTCATGATTCGATTCATGATTCATGATTCATGATTCATGATTCATGATTCGATTCATGATTCATGATTCAATTCATGATTCATGATTCATGATTCAATTCATGATTCATGATTCATAATTCAATTCATGAGTCATGATTCATTTCATGATTCATGATTCATGATTCAATTCATGATTCAATTTGTGATTCACAATTCATGATTCAATTCATAATTGAATTCATGATTCATGATTCATGATTCAATTCATGATTCATGATTCAGGATTGAATTCATGATTCATGATTCATGATTGAATTCATGATTCATGATTCATGATTTAATTCATGATTCATGATTCATGATTTATGATTCATAATTCATGATTTGATTCATAATTCATGATTCATGATTCAATTTATGATTCGATTCATAATTCGATTCATGATTAATGATTCATAATTCATGATTTGATTCATGTTTTATGATTCATGATTTGATTCATGATTCATGATTTGATTCATGATTCATGATTCATTTCATGATTCATTATTTATAATTCAATTCATGATTCATGATTCAATTCATGATTCATGATTCATGATTCAATTCATGATTCATGATTCGATTCATGATTCATGATTCATTATTCAATTCATGATTCAATTCATGATTCATGATTCATGATTCATGATTCGATTCATGATTCATGATTTATGATTCAATTCATGATTCATGATTCATGATTCATGATTCCTGATTCAATTCAAGATTCACGATTCATGATTCATGATTTATGATTCATTTCATGATTGAATTCATGATTCATGATTCATGATTTATGATTCATTTCATGATTCATGATTCAATTCATGATTCAATTTATGATTCACAATTCATGATTCAATTCATGATTCAATTCATGAATCATGATTCAATTCATGATTCATGATTCATGATTCAGGATTGAATTCATGATTCATGATTCATGATTTAATTCATGATTTATGATTCATGATTCATGATTCAATTCATGATTCATGATTTGATTCATGATTCATGATTCATTATTCATGATTAAATTCATGATTCATGATTCAATTCATGATTCATGATTCATGATTCGATTCATGATTCATAATTCAATTCATGATTCATGATTCAATTCATGTTTCATGATTCATGATTTAATTCATGTTTTATGATTCATGATTCAATTCATGATTCATGATTTGATTCATGATTCATGATTCATGATTCAATTCATGATTCGTGAATCATGATTAGATTCATGATTGATGTTTGAATTCATGATTCATAATTCAATTCATGATTCATGATTTAATTCATGATTCATGATTAAATTCATGATTCATAATTGGATTCATGATTCATGATTTAATTCATGATTTATGATTCATGATTAAATTCATGATTCGATTCATGATTCATGATCCGATTCATGATTCATGATTCATGATTCATGATTCAATTCATGATTCATGAATCATGATTCGATTCATGATTCATGTTTCAATTCATAATTCGATTTATGATTCATGATTCAATTCATGATTCATGATTCATGAATCAATTCATGATTAATGATTCAAATCATGATTCGTGATTCATTTCATGATTCATTTCATGATTCATGATTCATGATTTAAAACATGATTTATTATTCAATTCATGATTTATGAGTCGATTCATGATTCATGATTCATGATTGAATTCATGATTCATGATTCATGATTGAATTCATGATTCAAAATTCGATTCATGATTCATGATTTAATTCATGATTCATGATTCAATTCATGATTCGACTCATGATTCATGATTCATGATTCGATTTCATGATTCATGATTGAATTCATGATTCAAAATTCGATTCATGATTCATGATTTAATTCATGATTCATGATTCATGATTCAATTCATGATTCGACTCATGATTCATGATTCATGATTCGATTCATGATTCATGATTCATGATTCATGATTCATGATTTAATTCATGATTCATGATTTAATTCATGATTCATGATTCATGATTCATGATTCAATTCCTGATTCATGAATCATGATTCGATTCATGATTCATGTTTCAATTCATGATTCGATTTATGATTCATGATTCAATTCATGATTCATGATTCATGATTCAATTCGTGATTCATGATTCAATTCACGATTCATTTCATGATTCATGATTTATGATTCAATTCATATTTCAATTCATGATTCAATTCATGATTCAATTTATGATTCATAATTATTGATTCAATTCATGATTCATAATTGAATTCATGATTCATGATTCATGATTCATGATTGAATTCATGATTCATGATTGAATTCATGATTCATAATTCGATTCATGATTCATGATTTAATTCAGGATTCATGATTCATGATTCAATTCATGATTCGATTCATGATTCATGATTCATGATTCGATTCATGATTCATGATTCATGAATCATGATTCAATTCATGATTCATGATTTAATTCATGATTCATGATTCATGATTCATGATTCAATTCCTGATTCATGAATCATGATTCGATTCATGATTCATGTTTCAATTCATGATTCGATTTATGATTCATGATTCAATTCATGATTCATGATTCATGATTCAATTCGTGATTCATGATTCAATTCATGATTCATTTCATGATTCATGATTCAATTCATATTTCAATTCATGATTCCTAATTCAATTCATGATTCATGATTCAATTCATGATTTATGATTCATTTCATGATTCATGATTCATGATTCAATTCATTATTCATGATTCAATTCATGATTTATGATTTATGATTCAATTCATGATTCATGATTTAATTCATGATTCATGATTCAATTCATGATTCATGATTCAATTCATGATTCATGATTAATGATTCAATTCATTATTCATGATTCAATTCATGATTTATGATTTATGATTCAATTCATGATTTATGATTTAATTCCATGATTCATGATTCAATTCATGATTCATGATTCAATTCATGATTCATGATTCATGACTCGATTTATAATTCATGATTCAATTCATGATTAAATTTATGATTCATGATTCGATTCATGATTCATGATTTATGATTCAATTCATGATTAATGATTCATAATTCAGGATTCAATTCATGATTCATGATTCATGATTCAATTCATGATTCATGATTCATGATTCATGATTCAATTCATGATACATGATTTGATTCATGATTCATGATTCAATTCATGATTCATAATTGGATTCATGATTCATGATTTAATTCATGATTTATGATTCATGATTCAATTCATGATTCGATTTATGATTCATGATTCATGATCCGATTCATGATTCATGATTCATGATTCATGATTCATGATTCATGATTCAATTCATGATTCATGAATCATGATTCGATTCATGATTCATGTTTCAATTCATGATTCGATTTATGATTCATGATTCAATTCATGATTCATGATTCATGAATCAATTCATGATTCATAATTCATGATTAATGATTCAAATCATGATTCGTGATTCATTTCATGATTCATTTCATGATTCATGATTCATGATTTAAAACATGATTCATTATTCATTCATGATTTATGAGTCGATTCATGATTCATGATTGAATTCATGATTCACTGATTCATGATTGAATTCATCATTCATAATTCGATTCATGATTTATGATTTAATTCATGATTCATGATTCATGATTCAATTCATGATTCGATTCATGATTCATGATTCATGATTCGATTCATGATTCATGATTCATGATTCATGATTCATGATTCAATTCATGATTCATGATTTAATTCATGATTCATGATTCATGATTCATGATTCAATTCATGATTCATGAATCATGATTCGATTCATGATTCATGTTTCAATTCATGATTCGATTGATGATATATGATTCAATTCATGATTCATGATTCATGATTCAATTCGTGATTCATGATTCAATTCATGATTCATTTCATGATTCATGATTCATGATTCAATTCATATTTCAATTCATGATTCAATTCATGATTCAATTTATGATTCATAATTATTGATTCAATTCATGATTCATAATTGAATTCATGATTCATGATTAATGATTCATGATTAAATTTATGATTCATGATTCATGATTCAATCCATGATTCATGTTTCATGATTCAATGGATGATTCATGTTTCATGATTCGAATTATGATTCAATTCATGATTCATTTAATGATTCAATTCATGATTCATGATTCAATTCATGATTCATGATTCATGATTCATGATTCAATTCATGATTCAATTCATGATTCATAATTCATGATTCAATTCATGATTCATGATTCAATTCATGATTCAATTCATGATTCATTGTATGATTCATGATTCATGATTCAATCCATGATTCAATTCATGATTCAATTCATGATTCATTGTATGATTCATGATTCATGATTCAATCCATGATTCAATTCATGATTCATGATTCATGATTCAATTCATGATTCATGATTCAAAATTTGATTTATTATTTATGATTCATGATTCAATTCATGATTCATTAATCATGATTGGACTCATGATTCATTATTCAAATCATGATTCATGATTCAATTCATGATTCATGAATCATGATTCAATTCATAATTTATGATTCAATTCATGATTCATGATTCATAATTCAATTCATGAGTCATGATTCATTTCATGATTCATGATTCATGATTCAATTCATGATTCAATTTATGATTCACAATTCATGATTCAATTCATGATTGAATTCATGATTCATGATTCAATTCATGATTCATGATTCAGAATTGAATTCATGATTCATGATTCATGATTGAATTCATGATTCATGATTCATGATTTAATTCATGATTCATGATTCATGATTTATGATTCATAATTCATGATTTGATTCATAATTCATGATTCATGATTCAATTTATGATTCGATTCATAATTCGATTCATGATTAATGATTCATAATTCATGATTTGATTCATGTTTTATGATTCATGATTTTATACATGATTCATGATTCATTTCATGATTCATTATTTATAATTCAATTCATGATTCATGATTCAATTCATGATTCATGATTCATGATTCAATTCATGATTCATGATTCGATTCATGATTCATGATTCATTATTCAAATCATGATTCAATTCATGATTCATGATTCATGATTCATGATTCGATTCATGATTCATGATTTATGATTCAATTCAAGATTCATGATTCATGATTCATTTCATGATTCATGATTCCTGATTCAATTCAAGATTCACGATTCATGATTCATGATTTATGATTTATTTCATGATTCAATTCATGATTCATGATTCATGATTCATGATTTATGATTCATTTCATGATTCATGATTCAATTCATGATTCAATTTATGATTCACAATTCATGATTCAATTCATGATTCAATTCATGATTCATGATTCAATTCATGATTCATGATTCATGATTCAGGATTGAATTCATGATTCATGATTCATGATTTAATTCATGATTCATGATTCATAATTCATGACTCAATTCATGATTCATGATTTGATTCATGATTCATGATTCAATTCATGATTCATGATTCATGATTCGATTCATGATTCATGATTCATGATTCATGATTCATGATTCATGATTCGATTCATGATTCATGATTCAATTCATGATTCATGATTCAATTCATGTTTCATGATTCATGATTCAATTCATGTTTTATGATTCATGATTCAATTTATGATTCATGATTTATTTCATGATTCATTATTTATGATTCAATTCATGATTCATGATTCAATTCATGATTCATGATTCAATTCATGATTCATGATTCGATTCATGATTCATGATTCATGATTCAATTCATGTTTCATGATTCATGATTCAATTCATGTTTTATGATTCATGATTCAATTTATGATTCATGATTCATTTCATGATTCATTATTTATGATTCAATTCATGATTCATGATTCAATTCATGATTCATGATTCATGATTCAATTCATGATTCATGATTCGATTCATGATTCATGATACGATTCATGATTCATGATTTATGATTCAATTCATGATTCATGATTCATGATTCAATTCATGATTCATGATTCATGATTCATGACTCAATGCATGATTCAATTTTTGATTCAATTTATGATTAATAATTCATGATTCAATTCATGATTCATGATTCATGATTCAATTCATGATTCATGATTCATGATTCGATTCATGATTCATGATTCATGATTCATGATTCGATTCATGATTCATGATTCATGATTCATGATTCAATTCATGATTCATGATTCGATTCATGATTCATGATTCATGATTTAACTCATGATTCATGAATCATGATTCGATTCATGATTCATGTTTGAATTCATGATTCAATTCTTGTATCAATTCATAATTCTATTCATGATTCATGATTCAATTCATGATTCATGAATCATGATTCGATTCATGATTCATGTTTCAATTCATGATTCGATTTATGATTCATGATTCAATTCATAATTTATGATTCATGATTCAATTCGTGATTCATGATTCAATTCATGATTCATTTCATGATTCATTATTCAATTCATATTTCAATTCATGATTCAATTCATGATTCAATTTATGATTCATAATTATTGATTCAATTCATGATTCATAATTGAATTCATGATTCATGATTCATGATTCATGATTAAATTCATGATTCATGATTCAATTCATGAATCATGATTCATGATTCAATCCATGATTCATGTTTCATGATTCAATGCATGATTCATGTTTCATGATTCGAATCATGATTCATATTTGAATTCATGATTCAATTCATGATTCATTAAATGATTCAATTCATGATTCATGATTCAATTCATGATTCATGATTCATGATTCAATTCATGATTCAATTCATGATTCAATTTATGATTCATAAATCATGATTCAATTCATGATTCATGATTCAATTCATGATTCATGATTCATGATTCAATTCATGATTCATGGTTCATGATTCAATTCATGATTCAATTCATGATTCATTGTATGATTCATGATTCATGATTCAATTCATGATTCAATTCATGATTCATGATTCAAGATTCGATTTATTATTTATGATTCATGATTCAATTCATGATTCATGATTCATGATTGGACTCATGATTCATTATTCAAATCATGATTCATGATTCAATTCATGATTCATGAATCATGATTCAATTCATAATTTATGATTCAATTCATGATTCATGATTCATAATTCAATTCATGAGTCATGATTCATTTCATGATTCATGATTCATGATTTAATTCATGATTCAATTTATGATTCACAATTCATGATTCAATTCATGATTGAATTCATGATTCATGATTCATGATTCAATTCATGATTCATGATTCAGGATTGAATTCATGATTCATGATTCATGATTGAATTCATGATTCATGATTCATGATTTAATTCATGATTCATGATTCATGATTTATGATTCATAATTCATGATTTGATTCATAATTCATGATTCATGATTCAATTTATGATTCGATTCATAATTCAATTCATGATTAATGATTCATAATTCATGATTTGATTCATGTTTTATGATTCATGATTTAATTCATGATTCATGATTCATTTCATGATTCATTATTTATAATTCAATTCATGATTCATGATTCAATTCATGATTCATGATTCATGATTCAATTCATGATTCATGATTCGATTCATGATTCATGATTCATTATTCAAATCATGATTCAATTCATGATTCATGATTCATGATTCATGATTCATGATTCATGATTCGATTCATGATTCATGATTTATGATTCAATTCATGATTCATGATTCATGAATCATTTCATGATTCATGATTCCTGATTCAATTCAAGATTCACGATTCATGATTCATGATTTATGATTCATTTCATGATTCAATTCATGATTCATGATTCATGATTCATGATTTATGATTCAATTCATGATTCATGATTCATGATTCATGATTCATGATTCAATTCATGATTCAATTTATGATTCACAATTCATGATTCAATTCATGATTCAATTCATGATTCATGATTCATGATTCAATTCATGATTCAATTCATGATTCAATTCATGATTCATGATTCATGATTCAATTCATGATTCATGAATCATGATTCGATTCATGATTAATGATTCATGATTCGATTCATGATTCATGATTCAATTCATGATTCATGATTCATGATTCGATTCATGATTCATGATTCATGATTCATGATTCATGATTCGATTCATGACTCATGATTCAATTCATGATTCATGATTCATGATTCAATTCATGATTCAATTCATGATTCATGATTCATAATTCAATTCATGAGTCATGATTCATTTCATGATTCATGATTCATGATTCAATTCACAATTCAATTTATGATTCACAATTCATGATTCAATTCATGATTGAATTCATGATTTATGATTCATGATTCAATTCATGATTCATGATTCAGGATTGAATTCATGATTCATGATTCATGATTGAATTCATGATTCATGATTCATGATTTAATTCATGATTCATGATTTATGATTCATAATTCATGATTTGATTCATAATTCATGATTCATGATTCAATTTATGATTCGATTCATAATTCGATTCATGATTAATGATTCATAATTCATGATTTGATTCATGTTTTATGATTCATGATTTGATTCATGATTCATGATTCATTTCATGATTCATTATTTATAATTCAATTCATGATTCATGATTTAATTCATGATTCATGATTCATGATTCAATTCATGATTGATGATTCGATTCATGATTCATGATTCATTATTCAATTCATGATTCAATTCATGATTCATTATTCATGATTCATGATTCATTTCATGATTCATGATTCCTGATTCAATTCAAGATTCACGATTCATGATTCATGATTTATGATTCATTTCATGATTCAATTCATGATTCATGATTCATGATTCATGATTTATGATTCATTTCATGATTCATGATTCAATTCATGATTCAATTTATGATTCACAATTCATGATTCAATTCATGATTCATGATTCATGATTCAATTCATGATTCATGATTCATGATTCAGGATTGAATTCATGATTCATAATTCATGATTTAATTCATGATTCATGATTCATGATTCATGATTCAATTCATGATTCATGATTTGATTCATGATTCATGATTCATTATTCATGATTAAATTCATGATTAATGATTCAATTCATGATTCATGATTCGATTCATGATTCATGATTCATGATTCATGATTCATGATTCGATTCATGATTCATGATTCAATTCATGATTCATGATTCAATTCATGTTTCATGATTCATGATTCAATTCATGTAGTATGATTCATGATTCAATTTATGATTCATGATTCATTTCATGATTCATTATTTATGTTTCAATTCATGATTCATGATTCAATTCATGATTCATGATTCATGATTCAATTCATGATTCATGATTCGATTCATGATTCATGATTCATTATTCAATTCATGATTCAATTCTTGATTCATGATTTATGATTCATGATTCATGATTCGATTCATGATTCATGATTCATGACTCATGATTCAATTCATGATTCATGATTCGATTCATGATTCATGATTCATGATTTGATTCATGATTCATGATTCAATTCATGATTTATGATTCATGATTCAATTCATGATTCATGAATCATGATTCGATGCATGATTCATGTTTCAATTCATGATTCAATTCTTGTATCAATTCATAATTCTATTCATGAATCATGATTCAATTCATGATTCATGATTCATGATTCATGATTCATGATTCATGATTCAATACATGATTCATAATTCATGATTCGATTCATGATTCATGTTTGAATTCATGATTCAAATCTTGTATCAATTCATAATTCTATTCATGATTCATGATTCAATTCATGATTCATGATTCAGGATTCAATGAATGATTCATAATTCATGATTCGATTCATAATTCATGTTTGAATTCATGATTTAATTCATGATTCATGTTTCAATTCATGATTTAATTCTTGATTCAATTCATAATTCAATTCATGATTCATGATTCAATTCATGATTCATGATTCATGATTCATGATTTATGATTCAATTCATGATTCATGATTCATGATTCGATTTATAATTCATGATTCATGATTTGATTCATGATTCATGATTCATTATTCATGATTAAATTCATGATTAATGATTCAATTCATGATTCATGATTCATGATTCGATTCATGATTCATGATTCATGATTCATGATTCATGATTCGATTCATGATTCATGATTCAATTCATGATTCATGATTCAATTCATGTTTCATGATTCATGATTCAATTCATGTATTATGATTCATGATTCAATTTATGATTCATGATTCATTTCATGATTCATTATTTATGATTCAATTCATGATTCATGATTCAATTCATGATTCATGATTCATGATTCAATTCATGATTCATGATTCGATTCATGATTCATTATTCAATTCATGATTCAATTCATGATTCATGATTCATGATTCATGATTCATGATACGATTCATGATTCATGATTTATGATTCAATTCATGATTCATGATTCATGATTCAATTCATGATTCATGATTCATGATTCATGATTCGATTCATGATTCATGATTCATGACTCATGATTCAATTCATGATTCATGATTCGATTCATGATTCATGATTCATGATTTGATTCATGATTCATGTTTCAATTCATGATTTATGATTCATGATTCAATTCATGATTCATGAATCATGATTCGATGCATGATTCATGTTTCAATTCATGATTCAATTCTTGTATCAATTCATAATTCTATTCATGAATCATGATTCAATTCATGATTCATGATTCATGATTCATGATTCATGATTCAATACATGATTCATAATTCATGATTCGATTCATGATTCATGTTTGAATTCATGATTCAATTCTTGTATCAATTCATAATTCTATTCATGATTCATGATTCAATTCATGATTCATGATTCAGGATTCAATGAATGATTCATAATTCATGATTCGATTCATAATTCATGTTTGAATTCATGATTTAATTCATAATTCATGTTTCAATTCATGATTTAATTCTTGATTCAATTCATAATTCAATTCATGATTCATGTTTCAATTCATGATTCAATTCATGATTCATGGTTCGATTCATGATTCATGATTCATGATTCGATTCATGTTTTATGATTCATGATTCGATTCATGATTCATGATTCAATTCATGATTTATGATTTATGATTCAATTCATGATTCATGATTCAATTCATAAATTATGATTCATGATTCAATTCATGATTCATGAATCGATTCATGATTTATGATTCAATTCATGAATCATGATTCGTGATTTAGATTCGATTCATGATTCATGATTTATGATTCAATTCATGATTCATGTTTCAATTCATGATTCATTTCTTGATTCAATTCATAATTCAATTCATGATTCAATTCTTGATTTATGATTCAATTCATGATTCATGATTCATGATTCAATGCATGATTCATGATTCAATTCATGATTCATGATTCATGATTCAATGCATGATTCATGATTCATGATTCGAATCATGATTCATGATTCAATTCATGATTCATGATTCAATTCATGATTCGATTCATGATTCATGAATTATGATTCATGATTCATGATTCATGATTCAATTCATGATTCATGATTCATCATTCAATTCATTATTTATGATTCATGATTCATGATTCATGGTTCATGATTCATGGTTCATGATTCATGATTCAATTCATGATTCATGATTTATGATTCAATTCATGATTTATTATTCAATTCATGATTAATGATTTATGATGCGATTCATGATTCATGATTCAATTCATGATTTATGATTCATGATTCAATTTATGATTCGATTCATGATTCATGAATCATGATTCGATTCATGATTCATGTTTGAATTCATGATTCATAATTCGATTCATGATTCATGATTTATTTCTTGATTCATGATTAAATTCATGATTCATAATTCGATTCATGATTCATGATTTAATTCATGATTCATGATTCGATTCATGATTCATGATTCATGATTCATGATTCATGATTCAATTCATGATTCATGAATCATGATTCAATTCATGATTCATGTTTCAATTCATGATTCGATTTATGAATCATGATTCAATTCATGATTCATGATTCATAATTTATGATTCATGATTCAAATCACGATCCGTGATTCATTTCATGATTTATTTCATGATTCATGATTCAATTCATGATTCATGATTTATGATTCAATTCATGATTCATGATTCAATTCATGAATCATGATTCATGATTCATGATTCAATTCATGATTCATGAATCATGATTCGATTCATGATTCATGTTTCAATTCATGATTTAATTCTTGATTCAATTCATAATTTAATTCATGATTCATGATTCAATTCATGATTCATGATTCATGATTCAATGCATGATTCATAATTCATGATTCGATTCATGATTCATGCTTGAATTCATGATTTAATTCATGATTCATGATTCAATTCATGATTTATGATTCAATTCATAATTCATCATTTGATTCATGATTCATGATTCGATTCATGATTCATGATTCATGGTTCATGATTCATGGTTCATGATTCATGATTCAATTCATGATTCATGATTTATGATTCAATTCATGATTCATTATTCAATTCATGATTCATGATTCATGATTCGATTCATGATTCATGATTCAATTCATGATTTATGATTCATGATTCAATTCATGATTCGATTCATGATTCAATTCATGATTCATGATTCATGATTCATGATTCATGATTTGATTCATAATTCATGATTTATGATTCAATTCATGATTCATGATTTATTTCATGATTCATTATTTATGATTCAATTCATGATTCATGATTCAATACATGATTCATGATTCAATTCATGATTCATGATTCGATTCTTGATTCATGATTCATTATTCAATTCATGATTCAATTCATGATTCATGATTCATGATTCATGATTCATGATATGATTCATAATTCATGATTTATGATTCAATTCATGATTCATGATTCATGATTCAATTCATGATTCATGATTCATGATTCAATTCATGATTCATGATTCATGATTCGATTTATGATTCATGATTCAATTCATGATTCATGATTTAATTTGTGATTCATGATTCAATTCATGATTAATGATTCATTTCATGATTCATTTCATGATTCATGATTCGATTTATGATTCATGATTCAATTCATGATTCATGATTTAATTTGTGATTCATGATTCAATTCATGATTCATGATTAATTTCATGATTCATTTCATGATTCATGATTCCTGATTCAATTAATGATTCATGATTCAATTCATGATTTATGATTCATTTCATGATTTATGATTCAATTCATGATTCAATTCATGATTCAATTTATGATTCATAATACATGATTCAATTCATGATTCATAATTCGATTCATGATTCATGATTAATGATTCATGATTCAATTCATGATTCATGATTCATGATTCAGGATTCAATTCATGATTCATGATTCATGATTCAATTCATGATTCATGATTTGATTCATGATTCATGATTCATGATTCAATTCATGATTCATGAATCATGATTCGATTCATGATTCATGTTTGAATTCATGATTCATAATTTCATTCATGATTCATGATTTAATTCATGATTCATGATTAAATTCATGATTCATAATTGGATTCATGATTCATGATTTAATTCATGATTCATGATTTAATTCATGATCCGATTCATGATTCATCATTCATGATTCAATTCATGATTCATTAATCATGATTCGATTCATGATTCATGTTTCAATTCATGATTCGATTTATGAATCATGATTCAATTCATGATTCATGATTCATGAATCAATTCATGATTCATAATTCATGATTCATGATTCAAATCACGATTCGTGATCCATTTCATGATTTATTTCATGATTCATGATTCATGATTTAAAACATGATTCATTATTCAATTCATGATTTATGAGTCGATTCATGATTCATGATTCATGATTGAATTCATGATTCATGATTGAATTCATGATTCATAATTTGATTCATGATTCATGATTTAATTCATGATTCATGATTCATGATTCAATTCATGATTCGATTCATGATTCATGATTCAATTCATGATTCATGATTCATGATTCATGATTCAATTCATGATTCATGATTTAATTCATGATTCATGATTCATGATTTAATTCATGATTCATGAATCATGATTTGATTCATGATTCATGTTTCAATTCATGATTCGATTTATGATTCATGATTCAATTTGTGATTCATGATTCAATTCATGATTCATTTCATGATTCATGATTCATGATTCAATTCATATTTCAATTCATGATTCAATTCATGATTCAATTTATGATTCATAATTATTGATTCAATTCATGATTCATAATTGAATTCATGATTCATGATTCATGATTGAATTCATGATTCATGATTCATGATTCAATTCATGATTCATGATTCAATGCATGATTCATGTTTCATGATTCAATGCATGATTCATGTTTCATGATTCAATGCATGATTCATGTTTGAATTCATGATTCAATTCATCATTCATTTAATGATTCAATTCATGATTCATGATTGAATTAATGATTCATGATTCATGATTCAATTCATGATTCAATTCATGATTCAATTTATGATTCATTATTCAATTCATGATTCATGATTCAATTCATGATTCATTATTCATGATTCAATTCATGATTCATGATTCATGATTCAATTCATGATTCAAATCATGATTCATTTTGTGATTCATGATTCATGATTCAATTCATGATTCAATTCATGATTCATGATTCATGATTCAATTCATGATTCATGATTCAAGATTCGATTTATTATTTATGATTCATGATTCAATTCATGATTCATAATTCATGATTCATGATTCATGATTCATGATTGGACTCATGATTCATTATTCAAATCATGATTTATGATTCAATTCATGATTCATGAATCATGATTCAATTCATAATTTATGATTCAATTCATGATTCATGATTCATAATTCAATTCATGAGTCATGATTCATTTCATGATTCATGATTCAATTCATGATTTATGATTCATGATTCAATTCATGATTCATGATTCATGATTCAATTCATGATTCATGATTCATGATTCAGTTCATGATTCATGATTCATGATTCAATTCATGATTCATGATTCAAATCATGATTCATGATTCATGATTCGATTCATAATTCATAATTCAATTCACTATTCATGATTCATGATTCGATTCATGAATCTTGATTCGATTCATGATTCTTTATTCGATTCATGATTCATAATTCAATTCACTATTCATGATTCATGATTCGATTCATGAATCTTGATTCGATTCATGATTCATTATTCGATTCCTGATTCAAATCATGATTCATGATTCAATTCATGATTCATGATTCAATTCATGATTCAATTCATGATTTATGATTCATGATTCAATTCATGATTCATGATTCGATTCATGATTTATGATTCGATTCATGATTCGATTCATGATTCATGATTCGATTCATGATTCATGTTTCAATTCATGATTCGATTTATGATTCATGATTCAATACATGATTCATGATTCATGATTCAATTCGTGATTCATGATTCAATTTATGATTCATGATTCATTTCATGATTCATGGATCATGATTCAATTCATGATTCAATTTATGAATCACAATTCATGATTCAATTCATGATTGAATTCATGATTCATGATTCAATTGATGATTCCTGATTCATGATTCAATTCATGATTCATGATTCATGATTGAATTCATGATTCATGATTCATGATTTAATTCATGATTCATGATTCATGATTTATGATTCATAATTCATGATTTGATTCATGATTTATGATTCATGATTCAATTTATGATTCGATTCATAATTTGATTCATGATTTATGATTCATAATTCATGATTTGATTCATGATTCATGATTCAATTCATGATTCATGATTCGATTCATGATTCATGATTAGATTCATGATTCATGATTCAATTCATGTTTCATGATTCATGATTCAATTCATGTTTTATGATTCATGATTTGATTCATGATTCATGATTCAGTTCATGATTCATGATTCATGATTCAATTCATGATTCATGATTCAAATCATGATTCATGATTCATGATTCGATTCATAATTCATAATTCAATTCACTATTCATGATTCATGATTCGATTCATGAATCTTGATTCGATTCATGATTCTTTATTCGATTCATGATTCATAATTCAATTCACTATTCATGATTCATGATTCGATTCATGAATCTTGATTCGATTCATGATTCATTATTCGATTCCTGATTCAAATCATGATTCATGATTCAATTCATGATTCATGATTCAATTCATGATTCAATTCATGATTTATGATTCATGATTCAATTCATGATTCATGATTCGATTCATGATTTATGATTCGATTCATGATTCGATTCATGATTCATGATTCGATTCATGATTCATGTTTCAATTCATGATTCGATTTATGATTCATGATTCAATACATGATTCATGATTCATGATTCAATTCGTGATTCATGATTCAATTTATGATTCATGATTCATTTCATGATTCATGGATCATGATTCAATTCATGATTCAATTTATGAATCACAATTCATGATTCAATTCATGATTGAATTCATGATTCATGATTCATGATTCAATTGATGATTCCTGATTCATGATTCAATTCATGATTCATGATTCATGATTGAATTCATGATTCATGATTCATGATTTAATTCATGATTCATGATTCATGATTTATGATTCATAATTCATGATTTGATTCATGATTTATGATTCATGATTCAATTTATGATTCGATTCATAATTTGATTCATGATTTATGATTCATAATTCATGATTTGATTCATGATTCATGATTCAATTCATGATTCATGATTCGATTCATGATTCATGATTAGATTCATGATTCATGATTCAATTCATGTTTCATGATTCATGATTCAATTCATGTTTTATGATTCATGATTTGATTCATGATTCATGATTCATTTCATGATTCATTATTTATAATTCAATTCATGATTCATGATTCAATTCATGATTCATGATTCATGATTTAATTCATGATTCATGATTTATGATTCATGTTTTAATTCATGATTTAATTCTTGATTCAATCCATAATTTAATTCATGATTCATGATTCAATTCATGATTCATGATTCAATGCATGATTCATAATTCATGATTCGATTAATGATTAATGCTTGAATTCATGATTTGATTCATGATTCATGATTCAATTCATGATTCATGATTTATGATTCAATTCACGATTCATGATTCGATTCATGATTCATGATTCATGATTCAATTCATGATTCAATTCATGATTCAAATCATGATTCATTTTATGATTCATGATTCATGATTCAATTCATGATTCAATTCATGATTCATGATTCATGATTCAATTCATGATTCATGATTCAAGATTCGATTTATTATTTATGATTCATGATTCAATTCATAATTCATGATTCGATTCATGATTCATGATTCATGGTTCATGATTCATGAATCAATTCATGATTCATGATTTATGATTCAATTTATGATTCATGATTTAATTCATGATTCATTATTCAATTCATGATTAATGATTCATGATTCGATTCATGATTCATGATTCAATTCATGATTCATGATTCATGATTCGAATTATGATTTATGATTCATGATTCGATTCATTATTCATGATTCAATTCATGATTCATGATTCATGATTCAATTCATGATTCGATTCATGATTCATGATTCATAATTCATGATTCTTGATTCATGATTCATGATTCAATTCATGATTCATGATTCGATTCATGATTCATGATTCGATTCATGATTCATGATTCAATTCATGTTTCATGATTCATGATTCAATTCATGTTTTATGATTCATGATTCATTTCATGATTCATTATTTATGATTCAATTCATGATTCATGATTCAATTCATGATTCATGATTCATGATTCAATTCATGATTCATGATTCGATTCATGATTCATGATTCATGATTCAATTCATGATTCAATTCATGATTCATGATTCATGATTCATGATACGATTCATGATTCATGATTTATGATTCAATTCATGATTCATGATTCATGATTCATTTCATGATTCATTTCATGATTCATGATTCCTGATTCAATTCATGATTCATGATTCAATTCATGATTTATGATTCATTTCATGATTCATGTTTTATGATTCAATTCATGATTCAATTTATGACTCATAATACATGATTCAATTCATGATTAATGATTCAATTCATAATTCAATTTATGATTCACAATTCATGATTCAATTCATGATTCAATTCATGATTCAATTCATGATTCATGATTAATGATTCAATTCATGATTCATGATTCAGGATTGAATTCATGATTCATGATTCATGATTTAATTCATGAATCATGTTTCATTTCATGATTCATGATTCAATTCATGATTCGATTCATGATTCATGATTCATGTTTCATGATTCGTGATACAATTCATGATTCATGATTTATGATTCAATTCATGATTCATGATTTAATTCATGTTTCATTATTCAATTCATGATTAATGATTCATGATTCGATTCATGATTCATGATTCAATTCATGATTCATGATTCAATTCATGATTCATGATTCGATTCATGATTCATGATTCAATTCATGATTCATGATTCATGATTCAATTCATGATTCGTTTCATGATTCATGATTCATGATTCATAATTCATGATTCTTGATTCATGATTCATGATTCAGTTCATGATTCATGATTCATGATTCAGTTCATGATTCATGATTCGATTCATGATTCATGATTCGATTCATGATTCATGATTCAATTTGTTTCATGATTCATGATTCAATTCATGTTTTATGATTCATGATTCAATTTATGATTCATGATTCATTTCATGATTCATTATTTATGATTCAATTCATGATTCATGATTCAATTCATGATTCATGATTCATGATTGAATTCATGATTCATGATTCGATTCATGATTCATGATTCATTATTCAATTCATGATTCAATTCATGATTCATGATTCATGATTCATGATACGATTCATGATCATGATTCATGATTCAATTCATGATTCATGATTTGATTCATGATTCATGATTCAATTCATGATTCGATTCATGATTCACGATTCAATTCATGATTCATGATTCAATTCGTGATTCATGATTCAATTTATGATTCATGATTCATTTCATGATTCATGGATCATGATTCAATTCATGATTCAATTTATAAATCACAATTCATGATTCAATTCATGATTGAATTCATGATTCATGATTCATGATTCAATTGATGATTCCTGATTCATGATTCAATTCATGATTTATGATTCATGATTGAATTCATGATTCATGATTCATGATTTAATTCATGATTCATGATTCATGATTTATGATTCATAATTCATGATTTGATTCATGATTTATGATTCATGATTCAATTTATGATTCGATTCATAATTTGATTCATGATTTATGATTCATAATTCATGATTTGATTCATGATTCAGGATTCAATTCATGATTCATGATTCGATTCATGATTCATGATTCGATTCATGATTCATGATTCAATTCATGTTTCATGATTCATGATTCAATTCATGTTTTATGATTCATGATTTGATTCATGATTCATGATTCATTTCATAATTCATTATTTATAATTCAATTCATGATTCATGATTCAATTCATGATTCATGATTCATGATTCAATTCATGATTCATGATTTATGATTCAATTCATGATTCATGATTCATGATTCATTTCATGATTCATTTCATGATTCATGATTCCTGATTCAATTCAAGATTCACAACTCATGATTCATGATTTATGATTCATTTCATGATTCAATTCATGATTCATGATTCATGATTTATGATTTATGATTCATTTCATGATTCATTATTCAATTCATGATTCAATTTATGATTCACAATTCATGATTCAATTCATGATTCAATTCATGATTCATGATTCATGATTCAATTCATGATTCATGATTCAATTCATGATTCATGATTCAGGATTGAATTCATGATTCATGATTCATGATTTAATTCATGATTCATGATTTATGATTCATGTTTTAATTCATGATTTAATTCTTGATTCAATCCATAATTTAATTCATGATTCATGATTCAATTCATGATTCATGATTCAATGCATGATTCATAATTCATGATTCGATTCATGATTAATGCTTGAATTCATGATTTAATTCATGATTCATGATTCAATTCATGATTCATGATTTATGATTCAATTCATGATTCATGATTCGATTCATGATTCATGATTCATGATTCAATTCATGATTCAATTCATGATTCAAATCATGATTCATTTTATGATTCATGATTCAATTCATGATTCAATTCATGATTCATGATTCATGATTCAATTCATGATTCATGATTCAAGATTCGCTTTATTATTTATGATTCATGATTCAATTCATGATTCATGGTTCATGATTCATGAATCAATTCATGATTCATGATTCAATTCATGGTTCATGATTCGATTCATGATTCATGATTCATGGTTCATGATTCATGAATCAATTCATGATTCATGATTTATGATTCAATTTATGATTCATGATTTAATTCATGATTCATTATTCAATTCATGATTAATGATTCATGATTCGATTCATGATTCATGATTCAATTCATGATTCATGATTCAATTCATGATTCATGATTCATGATTCGAATTATGATTCATGATTCATGATTCGATTCATGATTCATGATTCAATTCATGATTCTTGATTCATGATTCATGATTCAATTCATGATTCATGATTCGATTCATGATTCATGATTCGATTCATGATTCATGATTCAATTCATGTTTCATGATTCATGATTCAATTCATGTTTTATGATTCATGATTCATTTCATGATTCATTATTTATGATTCAATTCATGATTCATGATTCAATTCATGATTTATGATTCATGATTCAATTCATGATTCATGATTCGATTCATGATTCATGATTCGATTCATGATTCATGATTCATGATTCAATTCATGATTCAATTCATGATTCACGATTCAATTCAAGATTCATGAATCAATTCATGATTCAATTCATGATTCATAATTCATGATTCTTGATTCATGATTCATGATTCAGTTCATGATTCATGATTCATGATTCAGTTCATGATTCATGATTCGATTCATGATTCATGATTCGATTCATGATTCATGATTCAATTCGTTTCATGATTAATGATTCAATTCATGTTTTATGATTCATGATTCAATTTATGATTCATGATTCATTTCATGATTCATTATTTATGATTCAATTCATGATTCATGATTGAATTCATGATTCATGATTCATGATTGAATTCATGATTCATGATTCGATTCATGATTCATGATTCATTATTCAATTCATGATTCAATTCATGATTCATGATTCATGATTCATGATACGATTCATGATTCATGATTTATGATTCAATTCATGATTCATGATTCATGATTCATGATTCAATTCATGATTCATGATTTGATTCATGATTCATGATTCAATTCATGATTCGATTCATGATTCACGATTCAATTCATGATTCATGAATCAATTCATGATTCAATTCATGATTCATAATTCATGATTCAATTCATGATTCATGTTTCAGTTCATGATTCATGATTCAATTCATGATTCAATTCATGATTCATGAATCATGATTCGATTCATGATTCATGTTTCAGTTCATGATTCAATTCTTGATTCAATTCATAATTCAATTCATGATTTATGATTCAATTCATGATTCATGATTCATGATTCAATGCATGATTCATGATTCATGATTCATCTTTAAATTAATGATTCAATTCATAATTCATTTCATGATTCATGATTCAATTCATGATTCATGAATCATGATTCGATTCATGATTTATGATTCATGATTCATGATTCAATTCATGATTCAATTCATGATTCCTGATTCGATTCATGATTCATGATTCAATTAATGATTCATGATTTATGATTCATGATTCAATTCATTGATTCATGATTCATGATTTAATTCATGTTTTAATTCTTGATTCAATTCATAATTCAATTCATGATTCATGATGCAATTCATGATTCATGATTCGTGATTCAAATTATGATTCATGATTTATGATTCATGATTCAATTCATGATTCATGATTTGATTCATGATTCATGATTCAATTCATGATTCAATTCATGATTCATGATTTAATTCATGATTCAATTCATGATTCATGATTCATGATTCAATTCATGATTCATGATTTATTTCATGATTCATTTCATGATTCATGATTCCTGATTTAATTCATGATTTTATGATTCAGTTCATGATTTATGATTCATTTCATGATTTATGATTCCTGATTCAATTCATGATTCATGATTCAATTCATGATTCATGATTCGATTCATGATTCATGATTTAATTCATGATTCATGATTCATGATTCAATTCATGATTCGTGATTCATGATTAATGATTAAATTCATGATTCATGATTCGATTCATGATTCATGATTCAATTCATGATTCATGATTCATGATTCAATTCATGATTCATAATTCATGATTCAATTCATGATTCATGATTCATGATTCAATGCATGATTCATGATTCATGATTCATCTTTAAATTGATGATTCAATTCATAATTCATTTCATGATTCATGATTCAATTCATGATTCATGATTTATAATTCATGATTCAATTCATGATTCATGATTCATGATTTAATTCATGATTCAATTCTTGATTCAATTCATAATTCAATTCATGATTCATGATGCAATTCATGATTCATGATTCATGATTCAATTCATGATTCAATTCATGATTCATGATTCAATTCATGATTCAATTCATGATTCATGATTCATGATTCAATTCATGATTCATGATTTATTTCATGATTCATTTCATGATTCATGATTCCTGATTTAATTCATGATTTTATGATTCAGTTCATGATTCATGATTCATTTCATGATTCATGATTCCTGATTCAATTCATGATTCATGATTCAATTCATGATTCATGATTTGATTCATGATTCAATTCATGATTCATGATTCATGATTCAATTCATGATTCGTGATTCATGATTCATGATTAAATTCATGATTCATGATTCGATTCATGATTCATGATTCATGATTCAATTCATGATTCATGATTCATGATTCAATTCATGATTCATAATTCATGATTCAATTCATGATTCATGATTCATGATTCAATTCATGATTCATGAATCATGATTCATGTTTCAATTCATGATTCAATTCTTGATTCAATTCATAATTCAATTCATGTTTCATGATTCAATTCATGATTCATGATTCATGATTCAATGCATAATTTATAATTCATGATTCGATTCATGATTCATGTTTGAATTCTTGATTTAATTCATGATTCATGATTCAATTCATGATTCATAATTCAATTCATGATTCGATTCATGATTCATGATTCATGATTTATGATTCAATTCATGATTCATGATTCAATTCATGATTCATGATTTCTGATACAATTCATGATTCATGATTCGATTCATGATTCATGATTCAATTCATGATTTATGTTTCATGATTCAATTCATGATTCGATTCATGATTCATGATTCAATTTATGATTCATGATTCAATTCATGATTTGATTCATGATTCATGATTCATGATTCATGATTCATGATTCTTGATTCATGATTCATGATTCAATTCATGATTCGATTCATGATTCGATTCATGATTCATGATTCAATTCATGTTCATGATTCATGATTCAATTCATGTTTTATGATTCATGATTCAATTTATGATTCATGATTTATTTCATGATTCAATATTTATGATTCAATTCATGATTCATGATTCAATACATGATTCATGATTCATGATTCAATTTATAATTCATGATTCGATTCATGATTCATGATTCATTATTTAATTCATGATTCAATTCATGATTCATGATTCATGATTCATGATTCATGATTCATGATATGATTCATAATTCATGATTTATGATTCAATTCATGATTCATGATTCAATTCATGATTTGATTCATGATTCATGATTCATGATTCATGATTCATGATTCTTGATTCATGATTCATGATTCAATTCATGATTCGATTCATGATTCGATTCATGATTCATGATTCAATTCATGTTTCATGATTCATGATTCAATTCATGTTTTATGATTCATGATTCAATTTATGATTCATGATTTATTTCATGATTCATTATTTATGATTCAATTCATGATTCATGATTCAATACATGATTCATGATTCATGATTCAATTCATGATTCATGATTCGATTCATGATTCATGATTCATTATTCAATTCATGATTCAATTCATGATTCATGATTCATGATTCATGATTCATGATATGATTCATAATTCATGATATGATTCATAATTCATGATTTATGATTCATGATTCAATTCATGATTCATGATTCATGTTTCGATTTATTATTCATGATTCAATTCATGATTCATGATTTAATTTGTGATTCATGATTCAATTCATGATTAATGATTCATTTCATGATTCATTTCATGATTCATGATTCGATTTATGATTCATGATTCAATTCATGATTCATGATTTAATTTGTGATTCATGATTCAATTCATGATTCATGATTAATTTCATGATTTATTTCATGATTCATGATTCCTGATTCAATTAATGATTCATGATTCAATTCATGATTTATGATTCATTTCATGATTCATGATTCAATTCATGATTCAATTCATGATTCAATTTATGATTCATAATACATGATTCAATTCATGATTCATAATTCGAATCATGATTCATGATTAATGATTCAATTCATTATTCATGATTCAATTCATGATTCATGATTTATGATTCAATTCATGATTCATGATTCATGATTCAATTCATGATTCATGATTCATGATTCGATTCATGATTCATGATTCAATTCACGATTCATGATTCATGATTCAATTTATGATTCATAATTCATGATTCAATTTATGATTCATGATTTGATTCATGATTCATGATTCATGATTCAATTCATGATTCATGATTCAGGATTCAATTCATGATTCATGATTCATGATTCAATTCATGATTCATGATTTGATTCATGATTCATGATTCATGATTCAGGATTCAATTCATGATTCATGATTCATGATTCAATTCATGATTCATGATTTGATTCATGATTCATGATTCATGATTCAATTCATGATTCATGAATCATGATTCGATTCATGATTCATGTTTGAATTCATGATTCATAATTTCATTCATGATTCATGATTTAATTCATGATTCATGATTAAATTCATGATTCATAATTGGATTCATGATTCATGATTTAATTCATGATTCAATTCATGATTCATGAATCATGATTCGATTCATGATTCATGTTTCAATTCATGATTCGATTTATGAATCATGATTCAATTCATGATTCATGATTCATGAATCAATTCATGATTCATAATTCATGATTCATGATTCAAATCACGATTCGTGATCCATTTCATGATTTATTTCATGATTCATGATTCATGATTTAAAACATGATTCATTATTCAATTCATGATTTATGAGTCGATTCATGATTCATGATTCATGATTGAATTCATGATTCATGATTCATGATTGAATTCATGATTCATAATTTGATTCATGATTCATGATTTAATTCATGATTCATGATTCATGATTCAATTCATGATTCATTTCGTGATTCATGATTCAATTCATGATTCATTTCATGATTCATGATTCATGATTCAATTCATATTTCAATTCATGATTCAATTCATGATTCAATTTATGATTCATAATTATTGATTCAATTCATGATTCAATTCATGATTCAATTTATGATTCATAATTATTGATTCAATTCATGATTCATAATTGAATTCATGATTCATGATTCATGATTCATGATTGAATTCATGATTCATGATTCATGATTCAATTCATGAATCATGATTCATGATTCATGATTGAATTCATGATTCATGATTCCTGATTCAATTCATGATTCATGATTCCTGATTCAATTCATGATTCATGATTCAATTCATGATTTATGATTCATTTCATGATTCATGATTCATGATTCAATTCATGATTCAATTCATGATTCAACTTATGATTCATAATACATGATTCAATTCATGATTCATGATTCGATTCATGATTCATGATTAATGATTCAATTCATTATTCATGATTCAATTCATGATTTATGATTTATGATTCAATTCATGATTCATGATTTAATTCATGATTCATGATTCAATTCATGATTCATGATTCAATTCATGATTCATGATTCATGACTCGATTCATGATTCATGATTCAATTCACGATTCATGATTCAATTTATGATTCATAATTCATGATTAAATTTATGATTCATGATTCATGATTCGATTCATGATTCATGATTCATGATTCAATTCATGATTAATGATTCATGATTCAGGATTCAATTCATGATTCATAATTCATGATTCAATTCATGATTCATGATTCATGATTCATGATTCAATTCATGATACATGATTTGATTCATGATTCATGATTCAATTCCTGATTCATAATTGGATTCATGATTCATGATTTAATTCATGATTTATGATTCATGATTCAATTCATGATTCGATTTATGATTCATGATTCATGATCCGATTCATGATTCATGATTCATGATTCATGATTCATGATTAATGATTCATGATTCAATTCATGATTCATGAATCATGATTCGATTCATGATTCATGTTTCAATTCATGATTCGATTTATGATTCATGATTCAATTCATGATTCATGATTCATGAATCAATTCATGATTCATAATTCATGATTAATGATTCAAATCATGATTCGTGATTCATTTCATGATTCATTTCATGATTCATGATTCATGATTTAAAACATGATTCATTATTCAATTCATGATTTATGAGTCGATTCATGATTCATGATTCATGATTGAATTCATGATTCATGATTCATGATTGAATTCATGATTCATAATTCGATTCATGATTTATGATTTAATTCATGATTCATGATTCATGATTCAATTCATGATTAGATTCATGATTCATGATTCATGATTCGATTCATGATTCATGGTTCATGATTCAATTCATGATTCATGATTTAATTCATGATTTATGATTCATGATTCAATTCATGATTCATGAATCATGATTCGATTCATGATTCATGTTTCAATTCATGATTCGATTTATGATTCATGATTCAATTCATGATTCATGATTCATGATTCAATTCGTGATTCATGATTCAATTCATGATTCATTTCATGGTTTATGATTCATGATTCAATTCATATTTCAATTCATGATTCAATTCATGATTCAATTTATGATTCATAATTATTGATTCAATTCATGATTCATAATTGAATTGATGATTCATGATTTATGATTCATGATTCATGATTCATGATTCAATTCATGAATCATGATTCATGATTCAATCCATGATTCATATTTCATGATTCAATGGATGATTCATGTTTCATGATTCGATTCATGATTCATATTTGAATTCATGATTCAATTCATGATTCATTTAATGATTCAATTCATGATTCATGATTCAATTCATGATTCATGATTCATGATTCAATTCATGATTCAATTCATGATTCAATTCATGATTCATTGTATGATTCATGATTCATGATTCAATTCATGATTCAATTCATGATTCATGATTCATGATTCAATTCATGATTCAAGATTCGATTTATTATTTATGATTCATGATTCAATTCATGATTCATGATTCATGATTGGACTCATGATTCATTATTGAAATCATGATTCATGATTCAATTCATGATTCATGAATCATGATTCAATTCATAATTTATGATTCAATTCACGATTCATGATTCATAATTCAATTCATGAGTCATGATTCATTTCATGATTCATGATTCATGATTCAATTCATGAATCAATTTATGATTCACAAATTATGATTGAATTCATGATTGAATTCATGATTCATGATTCATGATTCAATTCATGATTCATGATTCAGGATTGAATTCATGATTCATGATTCATTATTGAATTCATGATTCATGATTCATTATTGAATTCATGATTCATGATTGAATTCATGATTCATGATTCATGATTTATGATTCATAATTCATGATTTGATTCATAATTCATAATTCATGATTTGATTCATGTTTTATGATTCATGATTTGATTCATGATTCATGATTTATTTCATGATTCATTATTTATAATTCAATTCATGATTCATGATTCAATTCATGATTCATGATTCATGATTCAATTCATGATTCATGATTCGATTCATGATTCATGATTCATTATTTAAATCATGATTCAATTCATGATTCATGATTCATGATTCGATTCATGATTCATGATTTATGATTCAATTCATGATTCATGATTCATTTCATGATTCATGATTCCTGATTCAATTCAAGATTAACGATTCATGATTCATGATTTATGATTCATTTCATGATTCAAATTATGATTCATGATTCATGATTTATGATTTATGATTCATTTCATGATTCAATTCATGATTCAATTTATGATTCACAATTTATGATTCAATTCATGATTCAATTCATGATTCATGATTCAATTCATGATTAGATTCATGATTCATGATTCATGATTCGATTCATGATTCATGATTCATGGTTCATGATTCAATTCATGAATTATGATTTAATTCATGATTCATGAATTATGATTCAATTCATGATTCATGTTTCAATTCATGATTCGATTTATGATTCATGATTCAATTCATGATTCATGATTCAATTCGTGATTCATGATTCAATTCATGATTCATTTCATGGTTTATGATTCATGATTCAATTCATATTTCAATTCATGATTCAATTCATGATTCAATTTATGATTCATAATTATTGATTCAATTCATGATTCATAATTGAATTCATGATTCATGATTCATGATTCAATTCATGATTCATGTTTCATGATTCAATGGATGATTCATGTTTCATGATTCGATTCATGATTTATATTTGAATTCATGATTCAATTCATGATTCATTTAATGATTCAATTCATGATTCATGATTCAATTCATGATTCATGATTCATGATTCAATTCATGATTCATGATTCATGATTCAATTCATGATTCAATTCATGATTCATTGTATGATTCATGATTCATGATTCAATTCATGATTCAATTCATGATTCATGATTCATGATTCAATTCATGATTCATGATTCAAGATTCGATTTATTATTTATGATTCATGATTCAATTCATGATTCATGATTCATGATTGGACTCATGATTCATTATTCAAATCATGATTCATGATTCAATTCATGATTCATGAATCATAATTCAATTCATGAGTCATGATTCATTTCATGATTCATGATTCATGATTCAATTCATGATTCAATTTATGATTCACAATTCATGATTGAATTCATGATTCAATTCATGATTCATGATTCATGATTCAATTCATGATTCATGATTCAATTCATGATTCATGATTGAATTCATGATTCATGATTCATGATTTATGATTCATAATTCATGATTTGATTCATAATTCATAATTCATGATTTGATTCATGTTTTATGATTCATGATTTTATTCATGATTCATGATTCATTTCATGATTCATTATTTATAATTCAATTCATGATTCATGATTCAATTCATGATTCATGATTCATGATTCAATTCATGATTCATGATTCGATTCATGATTCATTATTTAAATCATGATTCAATTCATGATTCATGATTCATGATTCGATTCATGATTCATGATTTATGATTCAATTCATGATTCATGATTCATGATTTATTTCATGATTCATGATTCCTGATTCAATTCAAGATTCACGATTCATGATTCATGATTTATGATTCATTTCTGTGATTCAATTCATGATTCATGATTCATGATTCATGATTTATGATTCATTTCATGATTCATGATTCAATTCATGATTCAATTTATGATTCACAATTTATGATTCAATTCATGATTCAGTTCATGATTCATGATTCAATTCATGATTCATGATTCAGGATTCAGGATTGAATTCATGATTCATGATTCATGATTTAATTCAGGATTCATGATTCATGATTCATGATTCAATTCATGATTCATGATTCAATTCATGATTCATGATTCATGATTCGATTCATGATTCATGATTCATGATTCATGATTCATGATTCGATTCATGATTCATGATTCAATTCATGATTCATGATTCATGATTCAATTCATGATTCATGATTCATAATTCAATTCATGAGTCATGATTCATTTCATGATTCATGATTCATGATTCAATTCATGATTCAATTTATGATTCACAATTCATGATTCAATTCATAATTGAATTCATGATTCATGATTCATGATTCAATTCATGATTCATGATTCAGGATTGAATTCATGATTCATGATTCATGATTGAATTCATGATTCATGATTCATGATTTAATTCATGATTCATGATTCATGATTTATGATTCATAATTCATGATTTGATTCATAATTCATGATTCATGATTCAATTTATGATTCGATTCATAATTCGATTCATGATTAATGATTCATAATTCATGATTTGATTCATGTTTTATGATTCATGATTTGATTCATGATTCATGATTTGATTCATGATTCATGATTCATTTCATGATTCATTATTTATAATTCAATTCATGATTCATGATTAAATTCATGATTCATGATTCAATTCATGATTCATGATTCGATTCATGATTCATGATTCATTATTCAATTCATGATTCAATTCATGATTCATGATTCATGATTCATGATTCGATTCATGATTCATGATTTATGATTCAATTCATGATTCATGATTCATGATTCATTTCATGATTCATGATTCCTGATTCAATTCAAGATTCACGATTCATGATTCATGATTTATGATTCATTTCATGATTGAATTCATGATTCATGATTCAATTCATGATTCAATTTATGATTCACAATTCATGATTCAATTCATGATTCAATTCATGATTCATGATTCAATTCATGATTCATGATTCATGATTCATGATTCAGGATTGAATTCATGATTCATGATTCATGATTTAATTCATGATTCATGATTCATGATTCATGATTTAATTCATGATTCATGATTCATGATTCATGATTCAATTCATGATTCATGATTTGATTCATGATTCATGATTCATTATTCATGATTAAATTCATGATTCATGATTCAATTCATGTTTTATGATTCATGATTCAATTCATGATTCATGATTCAATTCATGATTCATGATTCAATTCATGTTTCATGATTCATGATTCAATTCATGTTTTATGATTCATGATTCAATTCATGATTCATGATTCAATTCATGATTCATGATTCAATTCATGTTTCATGATTCATGATTCAATTCATGTTTTATGATTCATGATTCAATTCATGATTCATGATTTGATTCATGATTCATGATTCATGATTCAATTCATGATTCGTGAATCATGATTAGATTCATGATTGATGTTTGAATTCATGATTCATAATTCAATTCATGATTCATGATTTAATTCATGATTCATGATTCATGATTAAATTCATGATTCATAATTGGATTCATGATTCATGATTTAATTCATGATTTATGATTCATGATTCAATTCATGATTCGATTCATGATTCATGATTCATGATCCGATTCATGATTCATGATTCTTGATTCATGATTCAATTCATGATTCATGAATCATGATTCGATTCATGATTCATGTTTCAATTCATAATTCGATTTATGATTCATGATTCAATTCATGATTCATGATTCATGAATCAATTCATGATTAATGATTCAAATCATGATTCGTGATTCATTTCATGATTCATTTCATGATTCATGATTCATGATTTAAAACATGATTTATTATTCAATTCATGATTTATGAGTCGATTCATGATTCATGATTCATGATTGAATTCATGATTCATGATTCATGATTGAATTCATGATTCATAATTCGATTCATGATTCATGATTTAATTCATGATTCATGATTCAATTCATGATTCGACTCATGATTCATGATTCATGATTCGATTCATGATTCATGATTCATGATTCAATTCATGATTCATGATTTAATTCATGATTCATGATTCATGATTCATGATTCAATTCCTGATTCATGAATCATGATTCGATTCATGATTCATGTTTCAATTCATGATTCGATTTATGATTCATGATTCAATTCATGATTCAATTCATATTTCAATTCATGATTCAATTCATGATTCAATTTATGATTCATAATTATTGATTCAATTCATGATTCATAATTGAATTCATGATTCATAATTCATGATTCATGATTGAATTCATGATTCATGATTCATGATTCAATTCATGATTCATGATTCAATCCATAATTCATGTTTCATGATTCAATGCATGATTCATGTTTCATGATTCGATTCATGATTCATATTTGAATTCATGATTCAATTCATGATTCATTTAATGATTCAATTCATGATTCATGATTCAATTCTTGATTCATGATTCATGATTCAATTTATGATTCAATTCATGATTCAATTTATGATTCATAATTCATGATTCAATTCATGATTTATGATTCAATTCATGATTCATGATTCATGATTAGATTCATGATTCATGATTCAATTTATGATTCATGATTCATGATTCAATTCATGATTTGATTCATGATTCATGATTCATGATTCATGATTCTTGATTCATGATTCATGATTCAATTCATGATTCATGATTCAATTCATGTTTTATGATTCATGATTCAATTTATGATTCATGATTTATTTCATGATTCATTATTTATGATTCAATTCATGATTCATGATTCAATACGATTCATGATTCATGATTTAATTCATGATTCATGATTCGATTCATGATTCATGATTCATTATTCAATTCATGATTCATGATTTAATTTGTGATTCATGATTCAATTCATGATTCATGATTCATTTCATGATTCATTTCATGATTCATGATTCCTGATTCAATTCATGATTCATGATTCAATTCATGATTTATGATTCATTTCATGATTCATGATTCAATTCATGATTCATGATTCGATTCATGATTCATGATTCATTATTCAATTCATGATTCATGATTTAATTTGTGATTCATGATTCAATTCATGATTCATGATTCATTTCATGATTCATTTCATGATTCATGATTCCTGATTCAATTCATGATTCATGATTCAATTCATGATTTATGATTCATTTCATGATTCATGATTCAATTCATGATTCAATTCATGATTCAATTTATGATTCATAATACATGATTCAATTCATGATTCATGATTCGATTCATGATTCATGATTAATGATTCAATTCATTATTCATGATTCAATTCATGATTTATGATTCAATTCATGATTCATGATTCACTTCATGATTCATGATTCAATTCATGATTCATGATTCAATTCATGATTCATGATTCATGATTCGATTCATGATTCATGATTCGATTCATGATTAATGATTCATGATTCAGGATTCAATTCATGATTCATGATTAAATTCATGATTCATGATTCATGATTCATGATTCAATTCATGATTCATGATTTGATTCATGATTCATGATTCATGATTCAATTCATGATTCATGAATCATGATTCGATTCATGATTCATGTTTGAATTCATGATTCATAATTCGATTCATGATTCATGATTTAATTCATGTTTTATGATTCATGATTCAATTTATGATTCATGATTTATTTCATGATTCATTATTTATGATTCAATTCATGATTCATGATTCAATACGATTCATGATTCAATTCATGATTCATGATTCGATTCATGATTCATGATTCATTATTCAATTCATGATTCATTATTCAATTCATGATTCATGATTTAATTTGTGATTCATGATTCAATTCATGATTCATGATTCATTTCATGATTAATTTCATGATTCATGATTCCTGATTCCTGATTCAATTCATGATTCATGATTCAATTCATGATTTATGATTCATTTCATGATTCATGATTCATGATTCAATTCATGATTCATGATTCGATTCATGATTCATGATTCATTATTCAATTCATGATTCATGATTTAATTTGTGATTCATGATTCAATTCATGATTCATGATTCATTTCATGATTCATGATTCCTGATTTAATTCATGATTCATGATTCAATTCATGATTTATGATTCATTTCATGATTCATGATTCATGATTCAATTCATGATTCAATTCATGATTCAATTTATGATTCATAATACATGATTCAATTCATGATTCATGATTCGATTCATGATTCATGATTAATGATTCAATTCATTATTCATGATTCAATTCATAATTTATGATTTATGATTCAATTCATGATTCATGATTCACTTCATGATTCATGATTCAATTCATGATTCATGATTCAATTCATGATTCATGATTCATTATTCAATTTATGATTCATGATTTAATTTGTGATTCATGATTCAATTCATGATTCATGATTCATTTCATGATTCATTTCATGATTCATGATTCCTGATTCAATTCATGATTCAGGATTCAATTCATGATTTATGATTCATTTCCTGATTCATGATTCATGATTCAATTCATGATTCATGATTCGATTCATGATTCATTATTCAATTCATGATTCATGATTTAATTTGTGATTCATGATTCAATTCATGATTCATGATTCATTTCATGATTCATTTCATGATTCATGATTCCTGATTCAATTCATGATTCCTGATTCAATTCATGATTCATGATTCAATTCATGATTCATGATTCGATTCATGATTCATGATTCAATTCACGATTCATGATTCAATTTATGATTCATAATTCATGATTCAATTTATGATTCATGTTTCATGATTCGATTCATGATTCATGATTCATGATTCAATTCATGATTAATGATTCATGATTCAGGATTCAATTCATGATTCATGATTCATGATTCAGGATTCAATTCATGATTCATGATTCATGATTCAATTCATGATTCATGATTCATGATTCATGATTCAATTCATGATTCATGATTTGATTCATGATTCATGATTCATGAATCATGATTTGATTCATGATTCATGTTTGAATTCATGATTCATAACTCAATTCATGATTCATGATTTACTTCATGATTCATGATTCATGATTAAATTCATGATTCATAATTGGATTCATGATTCATGATTTAATTCATGATTTATGATTCATGATTCAATTCATGATTCGATTCATGATTCATGATTCATGATCCGATTCATGATTCATGAATCATGATTCGATTCATGATTCATGTTTCAATTCATGATTCGATTTATGATTCATGATTCAATTCATGATTCATGAATCATGATTCGATTCATGATTCATGTTTCAATTCATAATTCGATTTATGATTCATGATTCAATTCATGATTCATGATTCGATTTATGATTCATGATTCAATTCATGATTCATGATTCATGAATCATTTCATGATTAATGATTCAAATCATGATTCGTGATTCATTTCATGATTCATTTCATGATTCATGATTCATGATTTAAAACATGATTTATTATTCAATTCATGATTTATGAGTCGATTCATGATTCATGATTCATGATTGAATTCATGATTCATGATTCATGATTGAATTCATGATTCATGATTCATGATTGAATTCATGATTCATAATTCGATTCGTTATTCATGATTTAATTCATGATTCATGATTCATGATTCAATTCATGATTCGATTCATGATTCATGATTCATGATTCGATTCATGATTCATGATTCATGATTCATGATTCATGATTCAATTCATGATTCATGATTTAATTCATGATTCATGATTCATGATTCATGATTCAATTCCTGATTCATGAATCATGATTCGATTCATGATTCATGTTTCAATTCATGATTCGATTTATGATTCATGATTCAATTCATGATTCATGATTCATGATTCAATTCGTGATTCATGATTCAATTCATGATTCATTTCATGATTCATGATTCATGATTCAATTCATATTTCAATTCATGATTCAATTCATGATTCAATTTATGATTCATAATTTTTGATTCAATTCATGATTCATAATTGAAATTATGATTCATGATTCATGATTCATGATTCATGATTCATGATTGAATTCATGATTCATGATTCATGATTGAACTCATGATTCATAATTCGATTCATGATTCATGATTTAATTCATGATTCATGATTCATGATTCAATTCATGATTCGATTCATGATTCATGATTTAATTCATGATTCATGATTCATGATTCAATTCATGATTCATGATTCATGAATCATGATTCAATTCATGATTCATGATTTAATTCATGATTCATGATTCATGATTCATGATTCAATTCCTGATTCATAAATCATGATTCGATTCATGATTCATGTTTCAATTCATGATTCGATTTATGATTCATGATTCAATTCATGATTCATGATTCATGATTCAATTCGTGATTCATGATTCAATTCATATTTCAATTCATGATTCAATTCATGATTCAATTTATGATTCATAATTATTGATTCAATTCATGATTCATAATTGAATTCATGATTCATGATTCATGATTCATGATTGAATTCATGATTCATGATTCATGATTCAATTCATGAATCATGATTCATGATTCATGATTCATGATTGAATTCATGATTCATGATTCCTGATTCAATTCATGATTCATGATTCAATTCATGATTTATGATTCATTTCATGATTCATGATTCATGATTCAATTCATGATTCAATTCATGATTCAATTTATGATTCATAATACATGATTCAATTCATGATTCATGATTCGATTCATGATTCATGATTAATGATTCAATTCATTATTCATGATTCAATTCATGATTTATGATTTATGATTCATGATTCATGATTCGATTCATGATTCATGATTCATGATTCGATTCATGATTCATGATTAATGATTCAATTCATTATTCATGATTCAATTCATGATTTATGATTTATGATTCATGATTCATGATTCGATTCATGATTCATGATTCATGATTCAATTCATGATTAATGATTCATGATTCAGGATTCAATTCATGATTCATGATTCATGATTCATGATTCAATTCATGATTCATGATTCATGATTCATGATTCAATTCATGATACATGATTTGATTCATGATTCATGATTCAATTCATGATTCATAATTGGATTCATGATTCATGATTTAATTCATGATTTATGATTCATGATTCAATTCATGATTCGATTCATGATTCATGATTCATGATCCGATTCATGATTCATGATTCATGATTCATGATTCATGATTCAATTCATGATTCATGAATCGTGATTCGATTCATGATTCATGTTTCAATTCATGATTCAATTTATGATTCATGATTCAATTCATGATTCATGATTCATGATTAATGATTCAAATCATGATTCGTGATGCATTTCATGATTCATGATTCATGATTTAAAACATGATTCATTATTCAATTCATGATTTATGAGTCAATTCATGATTCATGATTCATGATTCAGGATTGAATTCATGATTCATGATTCATGATTTAATTCATGATTCATGATTCATGATTCATGATTCATGATTCATGATTCAATTCATGATTCATGATTCAATTCATGATTCATGATTCAATTCATGATTCATGATTCATGATTCATTATTCATGATTCGATTCATGATTCATGATTCAATTCTTGATTCATGATTCAATTCATGATTCATGATTCAATTCATGATTCATGATTCATGATTCGATTCATGATTCATGATTCATGATTCAATTCATGATTCATGATTCAATTCATGATTCATGATTCATGATTCAATTCATGATTCAATTCATGATTCATGATTCATAATTCAATTCACGAGTCATGATTCATTTCATGATTCATGATTCATGATTCAATTCATGATTCAATTTATGATTCACAATTCATGATTCAATTCATGATTGAATTCATGATTCATGATTCATTATTCAATTCATGATTCATGATTCAGGATTGAATTAATGATTCATGATTCATGATTGAATTCATGATTCATGATTCATGATTTAATTCATGATTCATGATTCATGATTTATGATTCATAATTCATGATTTGATTCATAATTCATGATTCATGATTCAATTTATGATTCGATTCATAATTCGATTCATGATTAATGATTCATAATTCATGATTTGATTCATGTTTTATGATTCATGATTTGATTCATGATTCATGATTCATTTCATGTTTCATTATTTATTATTCAATTCATGATTCATGATTCAATTCATGATTCATGATTCATGATTCAATTCATGATTCATGATTCGATTCATGATTCATGATTCATTATTCAAATCATGATTCAATTCATGATTCATGATTCATGATTCATGATTCGATTCATGATTCATGATTTATGATTTAATTCATGATTCATGATTCATGATTCATTTCATGATTCATGATTCCTGATTCAATTCAAGATTCACGATTCATGCTTCATGATTTATGATTCATTTCATGATTCAATTCATGATTCATGATTCATGATTCATGATTTATGATTCATTTCATGATTCATGATTCAATTCATGATTCAATTTATGATTCACAATTCATGATTCAATTCATGATTGAATTCATGATTCATGATTCATGATTGAATTCATGATTCATGATTCAGGATTGAATTCATGATTCATGATTGAATTCATGATTCATGATTCATGATTTAATTCATGATTCATGATTTATGATTCATAATTCATGATTTGATTCATAATTCATGATTCATGATTCAATTTATGATTCGATTCATAATTCGATTCATGATTAATGATTGAATTCATGATTCATCATTCATGATTTAATTCATGATTCATGATTTATGATTCATAATTCATGATTTGATTCATAATTCATGATTCATGATTCAATTTATGATTCGATTCATAATTCGATTCATGATTAATGATTCGTAATTCATGATTTGATTCATGTTTTATGATTCATGATTTGATTCATGATTCATGATTCATTTCATGATTCATTATTTATAATTCAATTCATGATTCATTATTCAATTCATGATTCATGATTCGATTCATGATTCATGATTTATGATTCAATTCATGATTCATGATTCATGATTCATTTCATGATTCATGATTCATTTCATGATTCATGATTCCTGATTCAATTCAAGATTCACGATTCATGTTTCATGATTTATGATTCATTTCATGATTCATGATTCAATTCATGATTCAATTTATGATTAACAATTCATGATTCAATTCATGATTCAATTCATGATTCATGATTCATGATTCAATTCATGATTCATGATTCAGGATTGAATTCATGATTCATGATTCATGATTTAATTCATGATTCATGATTCATGATTCATGATTCATGATTCATTATTCATGATTAAATTCATGATTCATGATTCAATTCATGATTCATGAATCATGATTCGATTCATGATTAATGATTCATGATTCGATTTATGATTCATGATTCAATTCATGATTCATGATTCAATTCATGATTCATGATTCATGATTCATGATTCATGATTCGATTCATGATTAATGATTCAATTCATGATTCATGATTCAATTCATGTTTCATGATTCATGATTCAATTAATGTTTTATAATTCATGATTCAATTTATGATTCATGATTCATTTCATGATTCATTATTTATGATTCAATTCATGATTCATGATTCAATTCATGATTCATGATTCATGATTCAATTCATGATTCATGATTCGATTCATGATTCATGATTTGATTCATGATTCATGATTCATGATTCATGATTCAATTCATGATTTATGATTCATGATTCAATTCATGATTCATGAATCATGATTCGATGCATGATTCATGTTTCAATTCATGATTCAATTCTTGTATCAATTCATAATTCTATTCATGAATCATGATTCAATTCATGATTCATGATTCATGATTCAATGCATGATTCATAATTCATGATTCGATTCATGATTCATGTTTGAATTCATGATTCAATTCTTGTATCAATTCATAATTCTATTCATGATTCATGATTCAATTCATGATTCATGATTCATGATTCAATGAATGATTCATAATTCATGATTCGATTCATAATTCATGTTTGAATTCATGATTTAATTCATGATTCATGTTTCAATTCATGATTTAATTCTTGATTCAATTCATAATTTAATTCATGATTCATGATTCAATTCATGAATAATGATTCTTGATTTATGATTCAATTCATGATTCATGATTCATGATTCGATTCATACCTCATGATTCAATTCATGATTCGATTCATGATTCATGATTCATGATTTATGATTCAATTCATGATTCAATTCATGATTAATGATTCAATTCATGATTCATGGTTCGATTCATGATTCATGATTCATGATTCGATTCATGTTTTATGATTCATGATTCGATTCATGATTCATGATTCAATTCATGATTTATGATTTATGATTCAATTCATGATTCATGATTCAATTCATGATTCATGATTCATGATTCAATTCATGATTCATGAATCGATTCATGATTCATGATTTATGATTCAATTCATGAATCATGATTCATGATTTAGATTCGATTCATGATTCATGATTTATGATTCAATTCATGATTCATGATTCAATTCATGATTCATGATTCGATTTATGATTCATGATTCATGTTTCAATTCATGATTCATTTCTTGATTCAATTCATAATTCAATTCATGATTCATGATTCAATTCTTGATTCATGATTCAATTCATGATTCATGATTCATGATTCAATGCATGATTCATGATTCAATTCATGATTCATGATTCAATTCATGATTCATTTCATGATTCATGATTCCTGATTCAATTCATGATTCATGATTCATGATTCATGGTTCATTTCATGATTCATGATTCATGATTGAATTCAAAATTCAATTTATGATTCACAATTCCTGATTCAATTCATGATTCAAATCATGATTCATGATACATGATTCAATTCATGATTCATGATTCATGATTCAATTCATGATTCGATTTATAATTCGATTCATGATTTATGATTCATAATTCATGATTTGATTCATGATTCATGATTCCATTTATGATTCGATTCATGATTGATGATTAATGATTGATGATTGATGATTCATGATTCGATTCATGATTCATGATTCGATTCATGATTCATGATTCGATTCATGATTCATTATTCGATTCATGTTTTATAATTCATGATTTGATTCATGATTCATGATTCATTTCATGATTCATTATTTATAATTCAATTCATGATTCATGATTCATGATTCATGATTCAATTCATGATTCATGATTCGATTCATAATTCATGATTCATGATTTATGATTCAATTCATGATTCATGATTCATTTCATGATTCATTTCATGATTCATGATTCCTGATTCAATTCAAGATTCATGATTCATGATTCATGATTTATGATTCATTTCATGATTCAATTCATGATTCATGATTCATGATTCATGATTTATGATTCATTTCATGATTCATGATTCATGATTCAATTCATGATTCAATTTATGATTCACAATTCATGTTTCAATTCATGATTCAATTCATGATTCATGATTCATGATTCAATTCATGATTCATGATTCATGATTCAATGCATGATTCATAATTCATGATTCGATTCATGATTCATGCTTGAATTCATGATTTAATTCATGATTCATGATTCAATTCATGATTTATGATTCAATTCATGATTCATGATTCGATTCATGATTCATGATTCGATTCATGATTCATGATTCATGATTCGATTCATGATTCATGATTCATGATTCATGATTCATGATTCATGATTTGATTCATGATTCATGATTCAATTCATGATTCATGATTCATGATTCGATTCATGATTTGATTCATGATTCATGATTCATGATTCTTGATTCATGATTCATGATTCATTCATGATTTGATTCATGATTTGATTCATGATTCATGATTCAATTAATGTTTCATGATTCATGATTCAATTCATGTTTTATGATTCATGATTCAATTTTTGATTCATGATTTATTTCATGATTCATTATTTATGATTCAATTCATGATTCATGATTCAATACATGATTCATGATTCATGATTCAATTCATGATTCATGATTCGATTCATGATTCATGATTCATTATTCAATTCATGATTCAATTCATGATTCATGATTCATGATTCATGATATGATTCATAATTCATGATTTATGATTCAATTCATGATTCATGTTTTAATTTGTGATTCATGATTCAATTCATGATTCATGATTCATTTCATGATTCATTTCATGATTCATGATTCATGATTCATGATTCGATTTATGATTCATGATTCAATTCATGATTCATGATTTAATTTGTGATTCATGATTCAATTCATGATTCATGATTAATTTCATGATTCATTTCATGATTCATGATTCCTGATTCAATTAATGATTCATGATTCAATTGATGATTTATGATTCATTTCATGATTCATGATTCATGATTCAATTCATGATTCAATTCATGATTCAATTTATGATTCATAATACATGATTCAATTCATGATTCATGATTCGATTCATGATTCATGATTAATGATTCAATTCATGATTCATGATTCGATTCATGATTCATGATTAATGATTCAATTCATTATTCATGATTCAATTCATGATTCATGATTCATGATTCAATTCATGATTCATGATTCATGATTCAATTCATGATTCATGATTCGATTCATGATTCATGATTCAATTCATGATTCATGATTCATGATTCAATTTATGATTCATAATTCATGATTCAATTCATGATTCAATTTATGATTCATGATTCATGATTCGATTCATGATTCATGATTCATGATTTAATTCATGATTCATGATTTATGATTCAGGATTCAATTCATGATTCATGATTCATGATTCAATTCATAATTCATGATTTGATTCATGATTCATGATTCATGATTCAATTCATGATTCATGAATCATGATTCGATTCATGATTTATGATTTAATTCATGATTTATGATTAAATTCATGATTCATAATTGGATTTCAAATTCATGATTTAATTCATGATTCATGATTCAATTCATGATCCGATTCATGATTCATGATTCATGATTCAATTCATGATTCATGAATCATGATTCGATTCATGATTCATGTTTCAATTCATGATTCGATTTATGAATCATGATTCAATTCATGATTCATGATTCATGAATCAATTCATGATTCATGATTCATGATTCATGATTTAAAACATGATTCATTATTCATTTCATGATTCATGAATCAATTCATGATTCATGATTCATGATTCATGATTAAAACATGATTCATTATTCATTTCATGATTTATGAGTCGATTCATGATTCATGATTCATGATTGAATTCATGAATTATGATTCATGATTGAATTCATGATTCATAATTCGATTCATGATTAAATTCATGATTCATGATTCATGATTCAATTCATGATTCGATTCATGATTCATGATTCATGATTCGATTCATGATTCATGATTCATGATTCATGATTCAATTCATGATTCATGATTTAATTCATGATTCTTGATTCATGATTTAATTCATGATTCATGAATCATGATTCGATTCATGATTCATGTTTCAATTCATGATTCGATTTATGATTCATGATTCAATTCGTGATTCATGATTCAATTCATGATTCATTTCATGATTCATGATTCATGATTCAATTCATATTTCAATTCATGATTCAATTCATGATTCAATTTATGATTCATAATTATTGATTCAATTCATGATTCATAATTGAATTCATGATTCATGATTCATGATTCATGATTGAATACATGATTCATGATTCATGATTCAATTCATGATTCATGATTCAATTCATGTTTCATGATTCAATGCATGATTCATGTTTCATGATTCAATGCATGATTCATGTTTCATGATTCAATGCATGATTCATGTTTCATGATTCAATGCATGATTCATGTTTGAATTCATGATTCAATTCATGATTCATTTAATAATTCAATTCATGATTCATGATTCAATTCATGATTCAATTCATGACTCAATTTATGATTCATAATTCAATTCATGATTCATGATTCAATTCATGATTCATTATTCATGATTCAATTCATGATTCATGATTCATGATTCAATTCATGATTCAAATCATGATTCATTTTATGATTCATGATTCATGATTCAATTCATGATTCAATTCATGATTCATGATTCATGATTCAATTCATGATTCATGATTCAAGATTTGATTTATTATTTATGATTCATGATTCAATTCATGATTCATGATTCATGATTCAGTTCATGATTCATGATTCATGATTCAATTCATGATTCATGATTCATGATTTGATTCATGATTCATGATTCAATTCATGATTCATGATTCATGATTCGATTCATGATTTGACTAATGATTCATTACTCAAATCATGATTTATGATTCAATTCATGATTCATGAATCATGATTCAATTCATAATTTATGATTAAATTCATGATTCATGATTCATAATTCAATTCATGAGTCATGATTCATTTCATGATTCATGATTCAATTCATGATTTATGATTCATGATTCAATTCATGATTCATGATTCATGATTCAATTCATGATTCATGATTCATGATTCAGTTCATGATTCATGATTCATGATTCAATTCATGATTCATAATTCAATTCATGAGTCATGATTCATTTCATGATTCATGATTCAATTCATGATTTATGATTCATGATTCAATTCATGATTCATGATTCATGATTCAATTCATGATTCATGATTCATGATTCAGTTCATGATTCATGATTGATGATTCAATTCATGATTCATGATTCATGATTCGATTCATGATTCATAATTCAATTCACTATTCATGATTCATGATTCGATTCATGAATCTTGATTCGATTCATGATTCATTATTCGATTCATGATTCATAATTCAATTCACTATTCATGATTCATGATTCGATTCATGAATCTTGATTCGATTCATGATTCATTATTCGATTCCTGATTCAAATCATGATTCATGATTCAATTCATGATTCATGATTCGATTCAAGATTCATGATTTATGATTCATGATTCATGATTCATGATTCAATTCATGATTCATGATTCATGATTCATTTCATGATTCATTTCATGATTCATGATTCCTGATTCAATTCAAGATTCACAATTCATGATTCATGATTTATGATTCATTTCATGATTCAATTCATGATTCATGATTCATGATTCATGATTTATGATTTATGATTCATTTCATGATTCATTATTCAATTCATGATTCAATTTATGATTCACAATTCATGATTCAATTCATGATTCAATTCATGATTCATGATTCATGATTCAATTCATGATTCATGATTCAGGATTGAATTCATGATTTATGATTCATGATTTAATTCATGATTCATGATTTATGATTCATGATTCAATTCATGTTTCATGATTTGATTTATGATTCATGATTCAATATTCATGTTTCAATTCATGATTTAATTCTTGATTCAATCCATAATTTAATTCATGATTCATGATTCAATTCATGATTCATGATTCAATGCATGATTCATAATTCATGATTCGATTCATGATTAATGCTTGAATTCATGATTTAATTCATGATTCATGATTCAATTCATGATTCATGATTCATGATTCAATTCATGATTCATGATTCGATTCATGATTCAATTCATGATTCAAATCATGATTCATTTTATGATTCATGATTCATGATTCAATTCATGATTCAATTCATGATTCATGATTCATGATTCAATTCATGATTCATGATTCAAGATTCGATTTATTATTTATGATTCATGATTCAATTCATGATTCATGGTTCATGATTCATGAATCAATTCATGATTCATGATTCAATTCATGATTCATGATTCGATTAATGATTCATGATTCATGGTTTATGATTCATGAGTCAATTCATGATTCATGATTCAATTCATGATTCATGATTTATGATTCAATTCATTATTCATGATTTAATTCATGATTCATGATTCAATTCATGATTCATGATTCAATTCATGATTCATGATTCATGATTCGATTCATGATTCATGATTCATGATTCGATTCATGATTCATGATTCATGATTCGATTCATGATTCATGATTCAATTCATGATTCGATTCATGATTCATGATTCATAATTCATGATTCTTAATTCATGATTCATGATTCAATTCATGATTCATGATTCAATTCATGATTCATGATTCAATTCATGATTCAATTCATGTTTCATGATTCATGATTCAATTCATGTTTTATGATTCATGATTCATTTCATGATTCATTATTTATGATTCAATTCATGATTCATGATTCAATTCATGATTCATGATTCATGATTCAATTCATGATTCATGATTCGATTCATGATTCATGATTCATTATTCAATTCATGATTCAATTCATGATTCATGATTCATGATACGATTCATGATTCATGATTTATGATTCAATTCATGATTCATGATTCATGATTCATTTCATGATTCATTTCATAATTCATGATTCCTGATTCAATTGATGATTCAATTCATGATTCATGATTCATGATTCATTTCATGATTCATGTTTTATGATTCAATTCATGATTCAATTTATGACTCATAATACATGATTCAATTCATGATTAATGATTCAATTCATAATTCAATTTATGATTCACAATTCATGATTCAATTCATGATTCATGATTCATGATTGAATTAATGATTCATGATTCAGGATTGAATTCATGATTCATGATTTAATTCATGATTCATGATTCATTATACATGATTAAATTCATGATTCATGATTCAATTCATGATTCATGAATCATGATTTGATTCATGATTCATGTTTCAATTCAAGATTTAATACTTGATTCAATTCATAATTTAATTCATGATTCATGATTCGATTCATGATTCATGATTCATGATTCAATGTATGATTCAGAATTCATGATTCGATTCATGATTCATGCTTGAATTCATGATTTAATTCATGATTCATGATTCAATTCATGATTCATGATTCGATTCATGATTCATGATTCATGGTTCATGATTCATGATTCAATTCATGATTCATGATACAATTCATGATTCATGATTTATGATTCAATTCATGATTCATGATTTAATTCATGTTTCATTATTCAATTCATGATTAATGATTCATGATTCGATTCATGATTCATGATTCAATTCATGATTCATGATTCAATTCATGATTCATGATTCGATTCATGATTCATGATTCATGATTCGATTCATGATTCATGATTCAATTCATGATTCATGATTCAATTCATGATTCATGATTCGATTCATGATTCATGATTCAATTCATGATTCATGATTCATGATTCAATTCATGATTCGTTTCATGATTCATGATTCATGATTCAATTCATGATTCGTTTCATGATTCATGATTCAATTCATGTTTCATGATTTGATTCATGATTCATGATTCGATTCATGATTCATGATTCAATTCATGTTTCATGATTCAATTCATGTTTTCATGATTCATGATTCAATTTATGATTCATGATTCATTTCATGATTCATGATTCATGATTCATGATACGATTCATGATTCATGATTTATGATTCAATTCATGATTCATGATTCATGATTCATGATACGATTCATGATTCATGATTTATGATTCAATTCATGATTCATGATTTATGATTCAATTCATGATTCACGTTTCTTGATTCATGTTTCAATTCATGATTCATGATTCATGATTCAATTCATGATTAATGATTTGATTCATGATTCATGATTCAATTCATGATTCGATTCATGATTCACGATTCAATTCATGATTCATGAATCAATTCATGATTCAATTCATGATTCATGATTCATGATTCAATTCATGATTCATGATTTATTTCATGATTCATTTCATGATTCATGATTCCTGATTTAATTCATGATTTTATGATTCAATTCATGATTCATGATTCATTTCATGATTCATAATTCCTGATTCAATTCATGATTCATGATTCAATTCATGATTCATGATTCAATTCATGATTCATGATTCATGATTCATGATTTATGATTCAATTCATGATTCATGAATCATGATTCATGATTTATGATTCATGTTTCAGTTCATGATTCAATTCTTGATTCAATTCATGATTCCTGATTCGATTCATGATTCATGATTTATGATTCATGATTCTATTCATGATTCATGATTCATGATTTAATTCATGATTCAATTCTTGATTCAATTCATAATTCAATTCATGATTCATGATTCAAATTATGATTCATGATTCATGATTCATGATTCAATTCATGATTCATGATTTGATTCATGATTCATGATTCAATTCATGATTTAATTCATGATTGATGATTTAATTCATGATTCAATTCATGATTCATGATTCATGATTCAATTCATGATTCATGATTTATTTCATGATTCATTTCATGATTCATGATTCCTGATTTAATTCATGATTTTATGATTCAGTTCATGATTCATGATTCATTTCATGATTCATGATTCAATTCATGATTCATGATTCGATTCATGATTCATGATTCAATTCATGATTCATGATTCATGATTCAATTCATGTTTCATGATTCAATTCATGTTTTATGATTCATGATTCAATTTATGATTCATGATTCATTTCATGATTCATTATTTATGATTCAATTCATGATTCATTATTCAATTCATGATTCATGATTCAATTCATGATTCATGATTCGATTCATGATTCATGATTCATTATTCAATTCATGATTCAATTCATGATTCATGATTCATGATACGATTCATGAGTCATGATTTATGATTCAATTCATGATTCATGATTCATGATTCAATTCATGATTCACGTTTCTTGATTCATGTTTCAATTCATGATTCATGATTCATGATTCAATTCATGATTCATGATTTGATTCATGATTCATGATTCAATTCATGATTCGATTCATGATTCACGATTCAATTCATGATTCATGAATCAATTCATGATTCAATTCATGATTCATGATTCAATTCATGATTCATGATTTATTTCATGATTCATTTCATGATTCATGATTCCTGATTTAATTCATGATTTTATGATTCAATTCATGATTCATGATTCATTTCATGATTCATAATTCCTGATTCAATTCATGATTCATGATTCAATTCATGATTCATGATTCAATTCATGATTCATGATTCATGATTCATGATTCAATTCATGATTCATGAATCATGATTCGATTCATGATTCATGATTCAATTCATGATTCAAATCATGATTCATTTTATGATTCATGATTCATGATTCAATTCATGATTCAATTCATGATTCATGATTCATGATTCAATTCATGATTCATGATTCAATATTTGATTTATTATTTATGATTCATGATTCAATTCATGATTCATGATTCATGATTGGACTCATGATTCATTATTCAAATCATGATTTATGATTCAATTCATGATTCATGAATCGTGATTCAATTCATAATTTATGATTAAATTCATGATTCATGATTCATAATTCAATTCATGAGTCATGATTCATTTCATGATTCATGATTCAATTCATGATTTATGATTCATGATTCAATTCATGATTCATGATTCATGATTCAATTCATGATTCATGATTCATGATTCAGTTCATGATTCATGATTCAATTCATGATTCATGATTCAAATCATGATTCATGATTCATGATTCGATTCATGATTCATAATTCAATTCACTATTCATGATTCATGATTCGATTCATGAATCTTGATTCGATTCATGATTCATTATTCGATTCATGATTCATAATTCAATTCACTATTCATGATTCATGATTCGATTCATGATTCATTATTCGATTCCTGATTCAAATCATGATTCATGATTCAATTCATGATTCATGATTCAATTCATGATTCAATTCATGATTTATGATTCATGATTCAATTCATGAGTCATGATTCGATTCATGATTTATGATTCGATTCATGATTCGATTCATGATTCATGTTTCAATTCATGATTCGATTTATGATTCATGATTCAATACATGATTCATGATTCATGATTCAATTCGTGTTTCATGATTCAATTTATGGTTCATGATTCATTTCTTGATTCATGGATCATGATTCAATTCATGATTCAATTTATGAATCACAAATTATGATTCAATTCATGATTGAATTCATGATTCATGATTCATGATTCAATTGATGATTCATGATTCATGATTCAATTCATGATTCATGATTCATGATTGAATTCATGATTCATGATTCATGATTTAATTCATGATTTATGATTCATGATTTATGATTCATAATTCATGATTTGATTCATGATTCATGATTCATGATTCAATTTATGATTCGATTCATAATTTGATTCATGATTTATGATTCATAATTCATGATTTGATTCATGATTCATGATTCAATTCATGATTCATGATTCGATTCATGATTCATGATTCGATTCATGATTCATGATTCAATTCATGTTTCATGATTCATGATTCAATTCATGTTTTATGATTCATGATTTGATTCATGATTCATGATTCATTTCATGATTCATTATTTATAATTCAATTCATGATTCATGATTCAATTCATGATTCATGAATCATGATTGAATTCATGATTCATGATTCGATTCATGATTCATGATTCATTATTCAATTCATGATTCAATTCATGATTCATGAATCATGATTGAATTCATGATTCATGATTCGATTCAAGATTCATGATTTATGATTCATGATTCATGATTTATGATTCAATTCAAGATTCACAATTCATGATTCATGATTTATGATTCATTTCATGATTCAATTCATGATTCATGATTCATGATTCATGATTTATGATTTATGATTCATTTCATGATTCATTATTCAATTCATGATTCAATTTATGATTCACAATTCATGATTCAATTCATGATTCAATTCATGATTCATGATTCAATTCATGATTCATGATTCAGGATTGAATTCATGATTCATGATTCATGATTTAATTCATGATTCATGATTTATGATTCATGATTCAATTCATGTTTCATGATTTGATTTATGATTCATGATTCATTATTCATGATTCAATTCATGATTCAATTCATGATTCATGAATCATGATTCGATTCATGATTCATGTTTCAATTCATGATTTAATTCTTGATTCAATCCATAATTTAATTCATGATTCATGATTCAATTCATGATTCATGATTCAATGCATGATTCATAATTCATGATTCGATTCATGATTAATGCTTGAATTCATGATTTAATTCATGATTCATGATTCAATTCATGATTCATGATTCATGATTCAATTCATGATTCATGATTCGATTCATGATTCATGATACATGATTCAATTCATGATTCAATTCATGATTCAAATCATGATTCATTTTATGATTCATGATTCATGATTCAATTCATGATTCAATTCATGATTCATGATTCATGATTCAATTCATGATTCATGATTCAAGATTCAATTTATTATTTATGATTCATGATTCAATTCATGATTCATGGTTCATGATTCATGAATCAATTCATGATTCATGATTCAATTCATGATTCATGATTCGTTTAATGATTCATGATTCATGGTTTATGATTCATGAATCAATTCATGATTCATGATTCAATTCATGATTCATGATTTATGATTCAATTCATTATTCATGATTTAATTCATGATTCATTATTCAATTCATGATTAATGATTCATGATTCGATTCATGATTCATGATTCAATTCATGATTCATGATTCAATTCATGATTCATGATTCAATTCATGATTCATGATTCATGATTCGATTCATGATTCATGATTCGATTCATGATTCATGATTCAATTCATGATTCATGATTCAATTCATGATTCGATTCATGATTCATGATCCATAATTCATGATTCTTAATTCATGATTCATGATTCAATTCATGATTCATGATTCGATTCATGATTCATGATTCAATTCATGATTCAATTCATGTTTCATGATTCATGATTCAATTCATGTTTTATGATTCATGATTCATTTCATGATTCATTATTTATGATTCAATTCATGATTCATGATTCAATTCATGATTCATGATTCATGATTCAATTCATGATTCATGATTCAATTCATGATTCATGATTCATGATTCGATTCATGATTCATAATTCAATTCATGATTCATGATTCATGATTCAATTCATGATTCAATTCATGATTCATGATTCATGATTCATGATTCAATTCATTATTCATGATTCGATTCATGATTTATGATTTGATTCATGATTCATGATTCAATTCATGTTTCATGATTCATGATTCAATTCATGTTTTATGATTCATGATTCGATTCATGATTCATGATTCATTTCATGATTCATTATTTATGATTCAATTCATAATTCATGGTTCGATTCATGATTCATGATTCATTATTCAATTCATGATTCAATTCATGATTCATGATTCATGATTCATGATACGATTCATGATTCATGATTTAATATTCAATTCATGATTCATGATTCATGATTCAATTCATGATTCATGATTCATGATTCATGATTCGATTTATGATTTATGATTCAATTCATTATTCATGACTTAATTTGTGATTCATGATTCAATTCATGATTTATTTCATGATTAATTTCATGATTCATGATTCCTAATTCAATTAATGATTCATGATTCAATTCATAATTTATGATTTATTTCATGATTCATGATTCATGATTCAATTCATGATTCAATTCATGATTCAATTTATGATTCATGATTCGATTCATGATTCATGATTAATGATTCAATTCATTATTCATGATTTAATTCATGATTCATTATTCAATTCATGATTCATGATTCAATTCATGATTCATGATTTGATTCATGATTCATGATTCAATTCACGATTCATGATTCCTGATTCAATTCATTATTCATGATTCAATTCATGATTCATGATTCGATTCATGATTCATGATTTAATTCATGATTAATGATTCATGATTCGATTCATGATTCGTGATTCATGATTCATGATTAAATTCATGATTCATGATTCGATTCATGATTCATGATTCATGATTCAATTCATGATTCATGATTCATGATTCAATTCATGATTCATAATTCATGATTCAATTCATGATTCATGATTCATGATTCAATTCATGATTCATGAATCATGATTCATGTTTCAATTCATGATTCAATTCTTGATTCAATTCATAATTCAATTCATGATTCATGATTCAATTCATGATTCATGATTCATGATTTAATGCATAATTCATAATTCATGATTCGATTCATGTTTGAATTCTTGATTTAATTCATGATTCATGATTCAATTCATGATTCATGATTCAATTCATGATTCGATTTATTATTCATGATTCATGATTTATGATTCAATTCATGATTCATGATTCAATTCATGATTCATGATTTCTGATTCAATTCATGATTCATGATTTAATTCATGATTCATGATTCAATTCATGATTCATGATTCATGATTCGATTCATGAATCATGATTCGATTCATGATTCATGTTTCAATTCATGATTTAATTCTTGATTCAATCCATAATTTAATTCATGATTCATGATTCAATTCATGATTCATGATTCAATGCATGATTCATAATTCATGATTCGATTCATGATTAATGCTTGAATTCATGATTTAATTCATGATTCATGATTCAATTCATGATTCATGATTCATGATTCAATTCATGATTCATGATTCGATTCATGATTCATGATTCATGATTCAATTCATGATTCAATTCATGATTCAAATCATGATTCATTTTATGATTCATGATTCAATTCATGATTCAATTCATGATTCATGATTCATGATTCAATTCATGATTCATGATTCAAGATTCGATTTATTATTTATAATTCATGATTCAATTCATGATTCATGGTTCATGATTCATGAATCAATTCATGATTCATGATTCAATTCATGATTCATGATTCGTTTAATGATTCATGATTCATGGTTTATGATTCATGAATCAATTCATGATTCATGATTCAATTCATGATTCATGATTTATGATTCAATTCATTATTCATGATTTAATTCATGATTCATTATTCAATTCATGATTAATGATTCATGATTCGATTCATGATTCATGATTCAATTCATGATTCATGATTCAATTCATGATTCATGATTCAATTCATGATTCATGATTCATGATTCGATTCATGATTCATGATTCGATTCATGATTCATGATTCAATTCATGATTCATGATTCAATTCATGATTCGATTCATGATTCATGATCCATAATTCATGATTCTTGATTCATGATTCATGATTCAATTCATGATTCATGATTCGATTCATGATTCATGATTCAATTCATGATTCAATTCATGTTTCATGATTCATGATTCAATTCATGTTTTATGATTCATGATTCATTTCATGATTCATTATTTATGATTCAATTCATGATTCATGATTCAATTCATGATTCATGATTCATGATTCAATTCATGATTCATGATTCAATTCATGATTCATGATTCGATTCATGATTCATAATTCAATTCATGATTCATGATTCATTATTCAATTCATGATTCAATTCATGATTCATGATTCATGATTCAATTCATTATTCATGATTCGATTCATGATTTATGATTTGATTCATGATTCATGATTCAATTCATGTTTCATGATTCATGGTTCAATTCATGTTTTATGATTCATGATTCGATTCATGATTCATGATTCATTTCATGATTCATTATTTATGATTCAATTCATAATTCATGATTCGATTCATGATTCATGATTCATTATTCAATTCATGATTCAATTCATGATTCATGATTCATGATTCATGATACGATTCATGATTCATGATTTAATATTCAATTCATGATTCATGATTCATGATTCAATTCATGATTCATGATTCATGATTCGATTTATGATTTATGATTCAATTCATTATTCATGACTTAATTTGTGATTCATGATTCAATTCATGATTTATTTCATGATTAATTTCATGATTCATGATTCCTAATTCAATTAATGATTCATGATTCAATTCATAATTTATGATTTATTTCATGATTCATGATTCAATTCATGATTCAATTCATGATTCAATTTATGATTCATAATTCATGATTCAATTCATGATTCATGATTCGATTCATGATTCATGATTAATGATTCAATTCATTATTCATGATTTAATTCATGATTCATTATTCAATTCATGATTCATGATTCAATTCATGATTCATGATTCGATTCATGATTCATGATTCAATTCACGATTCATGATTCCTGATTCAATTCATTATTCATGATTCAATTCATGATTCATGATTCGATTCATGATTCATGATTTAATTCATGATTAATGATTCATGATTCGATTCATGATTCGTGATTCATGATTCATGATTAAATTCATGATTCATGATTCGATTCATGATTCATGATTCATGATTCAATTCATGATTCATGATTCATGATTCAATTCATGATTCATAATTCATGATTCAATTCATGATTCATGATTCATGATTCAATTCATGATTCATGAATCATGATTCATGTTTCAATTCATGATTCAATTCTTGATTCAATTCATAATTCAATTCATGATTCATGATTCAATTCATGATTCATGATTCATGATTTAATGCATAATTCATAATTCATGATTCGATTCATGTTTGAATTCTTGATTTAATTCATGATTCATGATTCAATTCATGATTCATGATTCAATTCATGATTCGATTTATGATTCATGATTCATGATTCATGATTCAATTCATGATTCATGATTCAATTCATGATTCATGATTTCTGATTCAATTCATGATTCATGATTTAATTCATGATTCATGATTCAATTCATGATTCATGATTCATGATTCGATTCATGATTCATGATTCAATTCATGATTTATGATTCATGATTCAATTCATGATTCATGATTCGATTCATGATTCATGATTCACTTCATGATTTATGATTCAATTCATGATTCATGATTCGATTCATGATTCATGATTTATGATTCAATTCATGATTCATGATTCATTATTCGATTCATGATTCATGATTCGATTCATGATTCATGATTCAATTCATGATTCATGATTCATGATAAAATTTATGATTCGATTCATGATTCATGATTCATGATTCATGATTCATGATTCAATTCATTATTCATGATTCGATTCATGATTCATGATTCGATTCATGATTCATGATTCAATTCATGTTTCATGATTCATAATTCAATTCATGTTTTATGATTCATGATTCGATTCATGATTCATGATTCATTTATTGATTCATTATTTATGTATTAATTCTAGATTCCTAATTCGATTCATGATTTATAATTTAATTCATGATTCATGATTTATGATTCAATTCATGATTCATGATTTATTTCATGATTCAATTCATGGTTCATGAATCTTGATTCAATTCATGATTTATTTCATTAATCATGATTCGATTCATGATTCATGATTCAATTCATGAGTCATGATTCATGATTCGATTCATGATTCAATTCATGATTCATGATTCATTATTCAATTCATGATTCATGATTCGATTCATGATTTATGATTCAGTTCATGATTCAATTCATGATTCATTGTTCATGATTCATGATTTGAATTATGATACATAATTTATGATTCAATTCATGATTCATGATTTATTTCATGATTCATTTCATGATTCATGATTCCTGATTTAATTCATGATTTTATGATTCAATTCATGATTCATGATTCAATTCATGATTCATGATTCGATTCATGATTCATGATTCAATTCATGATTCATGATTCATGATTCAATTCATGATTCATGATTCGATTCATGATTCATGATTCAATTCATGATTCATGATTCATGATTCAATTCATGATTCATGATTTATGATTCAATTCATGATTCATGATTCATGATTCGATTCATGATTCATGATTCATGATTCATAATTCAATTCATGATTTATGATTCATGATTCAATTCATGATTTGATTCATGATTCATGATTCAATTCATGATTCATGATTCATGATTCAATTCATGATTCAATTCATGATTCATGATTCAATTCATGATTCATGATTTCTGATTCAATTCATGATTCATGATTTAATTCATGATTCATGATTCAATTCATAATTCATGATTCATGATTCGATTCATAATTCATAATTCAATTCATGATTCATGATTCATGATTCAATTCATGATTCAATTCATGATTCATGATTCATGATTCATGATTCATGATTCAATTCATTATTCATGATTCGATTCATGATTTATGATTTGATTCATGATTCATGATTCAATTCATGTTTCATGATTCATGATTCAATTCATGTTTTATGATTTATGATTCGATTCATGATTCATGATTCATTTCATGATTCATTATTTATGATTCAATTCATGATTCATGATTTAATTCATGATTGATGATACATGATTCAATTCATGATTCATGATTCGATTCATGATTCATGATTCATTATTCAATTCATGATTCATTTCATGATTCATGATTCATGATTCATGATACGATTCATGATTCATGATTTAATATTCAATTCATGATTCATGATTCATGATTCAATTCATGATTCATGATTCATGATTCATGATTCGATTTATGATTCATGATTTAATTCATTATTCATGACTTAATTTGTGATTCATGATTCAATTCATGATTTATTTCATGATTAATTTCATGATTCATGATTCCTAAATCAATTAATGATTCATGATTCAATTCATAATTTATGATTCATTTCATGATTCATGATTCAATTCATGATTCAATTCATGATTCATTTATGATTCATAATTCATGATTCAATTCATGATTCATGATTCGATTCATGATTCATGATTAATGATTCAATTCATTATTCATGATTTAATTCATGATTCATGATTCAATTCATGATTCATGATTCAATTCATGATTCATGATTCATGATTCGATTCATGATTCATGATTCAATTCACGATTCATAATTCATGATTTAATTTATGATTCATAATTCATGATTCAATTCATGATTCAATTCATGATTCATGAATTATGATTCAATTCATAATTCATGATTCATGATTCATGATTCATGATTCAATTCATGATTCATGATTCATGATTTGATTCATGATTCATGTTTCAATTCATGATTCAACTCATGATTCATGATTCAATTCATGATTCAATTCATGATTCATGATTCATGATTCAATTCATGATTCATGATTTATTTCATGATTCATTTCATGATTCATGATTCCTGATTTAATTCATGATTTTATGATTCAGTTCATGATTCATGATTCATTTCATGATTCATGATTCCTGATTCAATTCATGATTCATGATTCAATTCATGATTCATGATTCGATTCATGATTCATGTTTCAATTCATGATTCATGATTCATGATTCAATTCATGATTCATGAATCATGATTCATGTTTCAATTCATGATTCAATTCTTGATTCAATTCATAATTCAATTCATGATTCATGATTCAATTCATGATTCATGATTCATGATTAAATGCATAATTCATAATTCATGATTCGATTCATGTTTGAATTCTTGATTTAATTCATGATTCATGATTCAATTCATGATTCATGATTCAATTCATGATTCGATTTATGATTCATGATTCATGATTCAATTCATGATTCATGATTCAATTCATGATTCATGATTCAATTAATGATTCATGATTTCTGATTCAATTCATGATTCATGATTTAATTCATGATTCATGATTCAATTCATGATTCATGATTCATGATTCAATTCATGATTCATGATTCGATTCATGATTCATGATTCACTTCATGATTTATGATTCAATTCATGATTCATGATTCGATTCATGATTCATGATTTATGATTCAATTCATGATTCATGATTCATTATTCGATTCATGATTCATGATTCGATTCATGATTCATGATTCAATTCATGATTCATGATTCATGATAAAATTTATGATTCGATTCATGATTCATGATTCATGATTCATGATTCATGATTCAATTCATTATTCATGATTCGATTCATGATTCATGATTCGATTCATGATTCATGATTCAATTCATGTTTCATGATTCATAATTCAATTCATGTTTTATGATTCATGATTCGATTCATGATTCATGATTCTTTTATTGATTCATTATTTATGATTTAATTCTAGATTCATAATTCGATTCATGATTTATAATTTAATTCATGATTCATGATTTATGATTCAATTCATGATTCATGATTTATTTCATGATTCAATTCATGGTTCATGAATCTTGATTCAATTCATGATTTATTTCATTAATCATGATTCGATTCATGATTCATGATTCAATTCATGAGTCATGATTCATGATTCGATTCATGATTCAATTCATGATTCATGATTCATTATTCAATTCATGATTCATGATTCGATTCATGATTCATGATTCAATTCATGATTCAATTCATGATTCATTGTTCATGATTCATGATTCGAATTATGATACATAATTTATGATTCAATTCATGATTCATGATTTATTTCATGATTCATTTCATGATTCATGATTCCTGATTCAATTCATGATTCATGATTCAATTCATGATTCATGATTCGATTCATGATTCATGATTCAATTCATGATTCATGATTCATGATTCATGATTCAATTCATAATTCGTGATTCATGATTCATGATTAAATTCATGATTCATGATTCGATTCATGATTCATGATTCATGATTCAATTCATGATTCATGATTCATGATTCAATTCATGATTCATGATTCATGATTCAATTCATGATTCATGATTCATGATTCTATTCATGATTCATGAATCATGATTCATGTTTCAATTCATGATTCAATTCTTGATTCAATTCATAATTCAATTCATGATTCATGATTCAATTCATGATTCATTATTCATCATTCAATGCATAATTCATAATTCATGATTTGATTCATGATTCATGTTTGAATTCATGATTTAATTCATGATTCGTGATTCAATTCATGATTCATGATTCAATTCATGATTCGATTCATGATTCATGATTCATGATTCATAATTCAATTCATGATTTATGATTCATGATTCAATTCATGATTTGATTCAATTCATGATTCATGATTCAATTCATGATTCATGATTCAATTCATGATTCATGATTTCTGATTCAATTCATGATTCATGATTTAATTCATGATTCATGATTCAATTCATGATTCATGATTCATGATTCATAATTCAATTCATGATTCATGATTCATGATTCAATTTATGATTCATGATTCGATTCATGATTCATGATTAATGATTCAATTCATTATTCATGATTTAATTCATGATTCATTATTCAATTCATGATTCATGATTCAATTCATGATTCATGATTTGATTCATGATTCATGATTCAATTCACGATTCATGATTCCTGATTCAATTCATTATTCATGATTCAATTCATGATTCATGATTCGATTCATGATTCATGATTTAATTCATGATTAATGATTCATGATTCGATTCATGATTCGTGATTCATGATTCATGATTAAATTCATGATTCATGATTCGATTCATGATTCATGATTCATGATTCAATTCATGATTCATGATTCATGATTCAATTCATGATTCATAATTCATGATTCAATTCATGATTCATGATTCATGATTCAATTCATGATTCATGAATCATGATTCATGTTTCAATTCATGATTCAATTCTTGATTCAATTCATAATTCAATTCATGATTCATGATTCAATTCATGATTCATGATTCATGATTTAATGCATAATTCATAATTCATGATTCGATTCATGTTTGAATTCTTGATTTAATTCATGATTCATGATTCAATTCATGATTCATGATTCAATTCATGATTCGATTTATGATTCATGATTCATGATTCATGATTCAATTCATGATTCATGATTCAATTCATGATTCATGATTTCTGATTCAATTCATGATTCATGATTTAATTCATGATTCATGATTCAATTCATGATTCATGATTCATGATTCGATTCATGAATCATGATTCGATTCATGATTCATGTTTCAATTCATGATTTAATTCTTGATTCAATCCATAATTTAATTCATGATTCATGATTCAATTCATGATTCATGATTCAATGCATGATTCATAATTCATGATTCGATTCATGATTAATGCTTGAATTCATGATTTAATTCATGATTCATGATTCAATTCATGATTCATGATTCATGATTCAATTCATGATTCATGATTCGATTCATGATTCATGATTCATGATTCAATTCATGATTCAATTCATGATTCAAATCATGATTCATTTTATGATTCATGATTCAATTCATGATTCAATTCATGATTCATGATTCAATTCATGATTCATGATTCAAGATTCGATTTATTATTTATAATTCATGATTCAATTCATGATTCATGGTTCATGATTCATGAATCAATTCATGATTCATGATTCAATTCATGATTCATGATTCGTTTAATGATTCATGATTCATGGTTTATGATTCATGAATCAATTCATGATTCATGATTCAATTCATGATTCATGATTTATGATTCAATTCATTATTCATGATTTAATTCATGATTCATTATTCAATTCATGATTAATGATTCATGATTCGATTCATGATTCATGATTCAATTCATGATTCATGATTCAATTCATGATTCATGATTCAATTCATGATTCATGATTCATGATTCGATTCATGATTCATGATTCGATTCATGATTCATGATTCAATTCATGATTCATGATTCAATTCATGATTCGATTCATGATTCATGATCCATAATTCATGATTCTTGATTCATGATTCATGATTCAATTCATGATTCATGATTCGATTCATGATTCATGATTCAATTCATGATTCAATTCATGTTTCATGATTCATGATTCAATTCATGTTTTATGATTCATGATTCATTTCATGATTCATTATTTATGATTCAATTCATGATTCATGATTCAATTCATGATTCATGATTCATGATTCAATTCATGATTCATGATTCAATTCATGATTCATGATTCGATTCATGATTCATAATTCAATTCATGATTCATGATTCATTATTCAATTCATGATTCAATTCATGATTCATGATTCATGATTCAATTCATTATTCATGATTCGATTCATGATTTATGATTTGATTCATGATTCATGATTCAATTCATGTTTCATGATTCATGGTTCAATTCATGTTTTATGATTCATGATTCGATTCATGATTCATGATTCATTTCATGATTCATTATTTATGATTCAATTCATAATTCATGATTCGATTCATGATTCATGATTCATTATTCAATTCATGATTCAATTCATGATTCATGATTCATGATTCATGATACGATTCATGATTCATGATTTAATATTCAATTCATGATTCATGATTCATGATTCAATTCATGATTCATGATTCATGATTCGATTTATGATTTATGATTCAATTCATTATTCATGACTTAATTTGTGATTCATGATTCAATTCATGATTTATTTCATGATTAATTTCATGATTCATGATTCCTAATTCAATTAATGATTCATGATTCAATTCATAATTTATGATTTATTTCATGATTCATGATTCAATTCATGATTCAATTCATGATTCAATTTATGATTCATAATTCATGATTCAATTCATGATTCATGATTCGATTCATGATTCATGATTAATGATTCAATTCATTATTCATGATTTAATTCATGATTCATTATTCAATTCATGATTCATGATTCAATTCATGATTCATGATTCGATTCATGATTCATGATTCAATTCACGATTCATGATTCCTGATTCAATTCATTATTCATGATTCAATTCATGATTCATGATTCGATTCATGATTCATGATTTAATTCATGATTAATGATTCATGATTCGATTCATGATTCGTGATTCATGATTCATGATTAAATTCATGATTCATGATTCGATTCATGATTCATGATTCATGATTCAATTCATGATTCATGATTCATGATTCAATTCATGATTCATAATTCATGATTCAATTCATGATTCATGATTCATGATTCAATTCATGATTCATGAATCATGATTCATGTTTCAATTCATGATTCAATTCTTGATTCAATTCATAATTCAATTCATGATTCATGATTCAATTCATGATTCATGATTCATAATTTAATGCATAATTCATAATTCATGATTCGATTCATGTTTGAATTCTTGATTTAATTCATGATTCATGATTCAATTCATGATTCATGATTCAATTCATGATTCGATTTATGATTCATGATTCATGATTCATGATTCAATTCATGATTCATGATTCAATTCATGATTCATGATTTCTGATTCAATTCATGATTCATGATTTAATTCATGATTCATGATTCAATTCATGATTCATGATTCATGATTCGATTCATGATTCATGATTCAATTCATGATTTATGATTCATGATTCAATTCATGATTCATGATTCGATTCATGATTCATGATTCACTTCATGATTTATGATTCAATTCATGATTCATGATTCGATTCATGATTCATGATTTATGATTCAATTCATGATTCATGATTCATTATTCGATTCATGATTCATGATTCGATTCATGATTCATGATTCAATTCATGATTCATGATTCATGATAAAATTTATGATTCGATTCATGATTCATGATTCATGATTCATGATTCATGATTCAATTCATTATTCATGATTCGATTCATGATTCATGATTCGATTCATGATTCATGATTCAATTCATGTTTCATGATTCATAATTCAATTCATGTTTTATGATTCATGATTCGATTCATGATTCATGATTCATTTATTGATTCATTATTTATGTATTAATTCTAGATTCCTAATTCGATTCATGATTTATAATTTAATTCATGATTCATGATTTATGATTCAATTCATGATTCATGATTTATTTCATGATTCAATTCATGGTTCATGAATCTTGATTCAATTCATGATTTATTTCATTAATCATGATTCGATTCATGATTCATGATTCAATTCATGAGTCATGATTCATGATTCGATTCATGATTCAATTCATGATTCATGATTCATTATTCAATTCATGATTCATGATTCGATTCATGATTTATGATTCAGTTCATGATTCAATTCATGATTCATTGTTCATGATTCATGATTTGAATTATGATACATAATTTATGATTCAATTCATGATTCATGATTTATTTCATGATTCATTTCATGATTCATGATTCCTGATTTAATTCATGATTTTATGATTCAATTCATGATTCATGATTCAATTCATGATTCATGATTCGATTCATGATTCATGATTCAATTCATGATTCATGATTCATGATTCAATTCATGATTCATGATTCGATTCATGATTCATGATTCAATTCATGATTCATGATTCATGATTCAATTCATGATTCATGATTTATGATTCAATTCATGATTCATGATTCATGATTCGATTCATGATTCATGATTCATGATTCATAATTCAATTCATGATTTATGATTCATGATTCAATTCATGATTTGATTCATGATTCATGATTCAATTCATGATTCATGATTCATGATTCAATTCATGATTCAATTCATGATTCATGATTCAATTCATGATTCATGATTTCTGATTCAATTCATGATTCATGATTTAATTCATGATTCATGATTCAATTCATAATTCATGATTCATGATTCGATTCATAATTCATAATTCAATTCATGATTCATGATTCATGATTCAATTCATGATTCAATTCATGATTCATGATTCATGATTCATGATTCATGATTCAATTCATTATTCATGATTCGATTCATGATTTATGATTTGATTCATGATTCATGATTCAATTCATGTTTCATGATTCATGATTCAATTCATGTTTTATGATTTATGATTCGATTCATGATTCATGATTCATTTCATGATTCATTATTTATGATTCAATTCATGATTCATGATTTAATTCATGATTGATGATACATGATTCAATTCATGATTCATGATTCGATTCATGATTCATGATTCATTATTCAATTCATGATTCATTTCATGATTCATGATTCATGATTCATGATACGATTCATGATTCATGATTTAATATTCAATTCATGATTCATGATTCATGATTCAATTCATGATTCATGATTCATGATTCATGATTCGATTTATGATTCATGATTTAATTCATTATTCATGACTTAATTTGTGATTCATGATTCAATTCATGATTTATTTCATGATTAATTTCATGATTCATGATTCCTAAATCAATTAATGATTCATGATTCAATTCATAATTTATGATTCATTTCATGATTCATGATTCAATTCATGATTCAATTCATGATTCATTTATGATTCATAATTCATGAATCAATTCATGATTCATGATTCGATTCATGATTCATGATTAATGATTCAATTCATTATTCATGATTTAATTCATGATTCATGATTCAATTCATGATTCATGATTCAATTCATGATTCATGATTCATGATTCGATTCATGATTCATGATTCAATTCACGATTCATAATTTCATGATTTAATTTATGATTCATAATTCATGATTCAATTCATGATTCAATTCATGATTCATGAATTATGATTCAATTCATAATTCATGATTCATGATTCATGATTCATGATTCAATTCATGATTCATGATCATGATTTGATTCATGATTCATGTTTCAATTCATGATTCAACTCATGATTCATGATTCAATTCATGATTCAATTCATGATTCATGATTCATGATTCAATTCATGATTCATGATTTATTTCATGATTCATTTCATGATTCATGATTCCTGATTTAATTCATGATTTTATGATTCAGTTCATGATTCATGATTCATTTCATGATTCATGATTCCTGATTCAATTCATGATTCATGATTCAATTCATGATTCATGATTCGATTCATGATTCATGTTTCAATTCATGATTCATGATTCATGATTCAATTCATGATTCATGAATCATGATTCATGTTTCAATTCATGATTCAATTCTTGATTCAATTCATAATTCAATTCATGATTCATGATTCAATTCATGATTCATGATTCATGATTAAATGCATAATTCATAATTCATGATTCGATTCATGTTTGAATTCTTGATTTAATTCATGATTCATGATTCAATTCATGATTCATGATTCAATTCATGATTCGATTTATGATTCATGATTCATGATTCAATTCATGATTCATGATTCAATTCATGATTCATGATTCAATTAATGATTCATGATTTCTGATTCAATCATGATTCATGATTTAATTCATGATTCATGATTCAATTCATGATTCATGATTCTGATTCAATTCATGATTCATGATTCGATTCATGATTCATGATTCACTTCATGATTTATGATTCAATTCATGATTCATGATTCGATTCATGATTCATGATTTATGATTCAATTCATGATTCATGATTCATTATTCGATTCATGATTCATGATTCGATTCATGATTCATGATTCAATTCATGATTCATGATTCATGATAAAATTTATGATTCGATTCATGATTCATGATTCATGATTCATGATTCATGATTCAATTCATTATTCATGATTCGATTCATGATTCATGATTCGATTCATGATTCATGATTCAATTCATGTTTCATGATTCATAATTCAATTCATGTATTATGATTCATGATTCGATTCATGATTCATGATTCTTTTATTGATTCATTATTTATGATTTAATTCTAGATTCATAATTCGATTCAATGATTTATAATTTAATTCATGATTCATGATTTATGATTCAATTCATGATTCATGATTTATTTCATGATTCAATTCATGGTTCATGAATCTTGATTCAATTTCATGATTTATTTCATTAATCATGATTCGATTCATGATTCATGATTCAATTCATGAGTCATGATTCATGATTCGATTCATGATTCAATTCATGATTCATGATTCATTATTCAATTCATGATTCATGATTCGATTCATGATTCATGATTCAATTCATGATTCAATTCATGATTCATTGTTCATGATTCATGATTCGAATTATGATACATAATTTATGATTCAATTCATGATTCATGATTTATTTCATGATTCATTTCATGATTCATGATTCCTGATTCAATTCATGATTCATGATTCAATTCATGATTCATGATTCGATTCATGATTCATGATTCAATTCATGATTCATGATTCATGATTCATGATTCAATTCATAATTCGTGATTCATGATTCATGATTAAATTCATGATTCATGATTCGATTCATGATTCATGATTCATGATTCAATTCATGATTCATGATTCATGATTCAATTCATGATTCATGATTCATGATTCAATTCATGATTCATGATTCATGATTCTATTCATGATTCATGAATCATGATTCATGTTTCAATTCATGATTCAATTCTTGATTCAATTCATAATTCAATTCATGATTCATGATTCAATTCATGATTCAATATTCATCATTCAATGCATAATTCATAATTCATGATTTGATTCATGATTCATGTTTGAATTCATGATTTAATTCATGATTCGGTGATTCAATTCATGATTCATGATTCAATTCATGATTCGATTCATGATTCATGATTCATGATTCATAATTCAATTCATGATTTATGATTCATGATTCAATTCATGATTTGATTCAATTCATGATTCATGATTCAATTCATGATTCATGATTCAATTCATGATTCATGATTTCTGATTCAATTCATGATTCATGATTTAATTCATGATTCATGATTCAATTCATGATTCATGATTCATGATTCATAATTCAATTCATGATTCATGATTCATGATTCAATTCATGATTCAATTCATGATTCATGATTCATGATTCATGATTCAATTCATTATTCATGATTCGATTCATGATTTATGATTTGATTCATGATTCATGATTCAATTCATGTTTCATGATTCATGATTCAATTCATGTTTTATGATTCATGATTCGATTCATGATTCATGATTCATTTCATGATTCATTATTATGATTCAATTCATGATTCATGATTCGATTCATGATTCATGATTCATTATTCAATTCATGATTCAATTCATGATTCATGATTCATGATTCATGATACGATTCATGATTCATGATTTAATATTCAATTCATGATTCATGATTCATGATTCAATTCATGATTCATTTCATGATTCATGATTCATGATACGATTCAATGATTCATGATTTTAATATTCAATTCATGATTCATGATTCAATTCATGATTCATGATTCATGATTCATGATTCGATTTATGATTCATGATTCATGATTCAATTCATGATTCATGAATCATGATTCATGATTCAATTCATGATTCATGATTCAATTCATGATTCATGATTTCTGATTCAATTCATGATTCATGATTTAATTCATGATTCATAATTCAATTCATGATTCATGATTCATGATTCGATTCATGATTCATGATTCAAGTCATGATTCATGATTTATGATTCCTATTCATGATTCGATTCATGATTTCATGATTAAATTCATGATTCATGATTTATAAATCAATTCATGATTCATGATTCAATTCATGATTCATGATTCATGATTCAATTCATGATTCCATGATTCGATTCATGATTCATGATTCGATTCACTGATAAATGATTTAATTCATGATTCATGATTCCTGATTCAATTCATAATTTGATTCATGATTCATGATTCGATTCATGATTCATGATTAAATTCATGATTCATGATTTATGATTCAATTCATGAGTCATGATTCATGATTCATGATTCAATTCATGATTCATGATTCATGATTCAATTCATGATTCGATTCATGAATTATGATTCATGATTCAATTCATGATTCATGATTCGATCCTAGATTCATGATTCAATTCTTGATTCATGAATCATGATTCGATTCATTATTCATGATTAAATTCATAATTCATGATTTATGATTCAATTCATGGTTCATGAATCTTGATTCAATTCATGATTTATTTCATGATTCATGGTACACTTCATGATTAATGATTCATGATTCGATTCATTATTCGTGATTCATGATTCATGATTAAATTCATGATTCATGATTCGATTCATGATTCATGATTCATGATTCAATTCATGATTCATGATTCATGATTCAATTCATGATTCATAATTCATGATTCAATTCATGATTCATGATTCATGTTTCAATTCATGATTCAATTCTTGATTCAATTCATAATTCAATTCATGATTCATGATTCAATTCATGATTCATGATTCATGATTTAATGCATAATTCATAATTCATGATTCGATTCATGTTTGAATTCTTAATTTAATTCATGATTCATGATTCAATTCATGATTCATGATTCAATTCATGATTCGATTTATGATTCATGATTCATGATTCATGATTCAATTCATGATTCATGATTCAATTCATGATTCATGATTTCTGATTCAATTCATGATTCATGATTTAATTCATGATTCATGATTCATGATTCGATTCATGATTCATGATTCAATTCATGATTTATGATTCATGATTCAATTCATAATGATTCATGATTCGATTCATTGATTCATGATTCACTTCATGATTTATGATTCAATTCATGATTCATGATTCGATTCATGATTCATGATTTATATGATTCAATTCATGATTCATGATTCATTATTCGATCATGATTCATGATTCGATTCATGATTCATGATTCAATTCATGATCATGATTCATGATAAAATTTATGATTCGATTCATGATTCATGATTCATGATTCATAATTCATGATTCAATTCATTATTCATGATTCGATTCATGATTCATGGATTCGATTCATGATTCATGATTCAATTCATGTTTCATGATTCATAATTCAATTCATGTTTTATGATTCATGATTCGATTCATGATTCATGATTCATTTATTGATTCATTATTTATGTATTAATTCTAGATTCATATTCGATTCATGATTTATAATTTAATTCATGATTCATGATTTATGATTCAATTCATGATTCATGATTTATTTCATGATTCAATTCATGGTTCATGAATCTTGATTCAATTCATGATTTATTTCATTAATCATGATTCGATTCATGATTCATGATTCATGATTTAATTCATGAGTCATGATTCATGATTCGATTCATGATTCAATTCATGATTCATGATTCATTATTCAATTCATGATTCATGATTCGATTCATGATTCATGATTCAATTTATGATTCAATTCATGATTCATTGTTCATGATTCATGATTCGAATTATGATACATAATTTATGATTCAATTCATGATTCATGATTTATTTCATGATTCATTTCATGATTCATGATTCCTGATTTAATTCATGATTTTATGATTCATATCATGATTCATGATTCATTTCATGATTCATGATTCCTGATTCATTCATGATTCATGATTCAATTCATGATTCATGATTCGATTCATGATTCATGATTCAATTCATGATTCATGATTCAATTCATGATTCATGATTCGATTCATGATTCATGATTCAATTCATGATTCATGATTCATGATTCCAATTTATGATTCATGATTCATGATTCAATTCATGATTCATGATTCATGATTCTATTCATGATTCATGAATCATGATTCATGTTTCAATTCATGATTCAATTCTTGATTCAATTCATAATTCAATTCATGATTCATGATTCAATTCATGATTACAATTCTTGATTCAATTCATAATTCAATTCATGATTCATGATTCAATTCATGATTCATTATTCATGATTCAATGCATAATTCATAATTCATGATTTGATTCATGATTCATGTTTGAATTCATGATTTAATTCATGATTCATGATTCAATTCATGATTCATGATTCAATTCATGATTCGATTCATGATTCATGATTCATGATTCATAATTCAATTCATGATTTATGATTCATGATTCAATTCATGATTTGATTCATGATTCATGATTCAATTCATGATTCAATTCATGATTCAATTCATGATTCATGATTCAATTCATGATTCATGATTTCTGATTCAATTCATGATTCATGATTTATGTTCATGATTTGATTCATTCATAATTCATGATTCATGATTCGATTCATGATTCATGATTTGATTCATGATTCATGATTCAATTCATGTTTCATGATTCATGATTCAATTCATGTTTTATGATTCATGATTCGATTCATGATTCATGATTCATTTCATGATTCATTATTTATGATTCAATTCATGATTCATGATTTAATTCATGATTGATGATACATGATTCAATTCATGATTCATGATTCGATTCATGATTCATGATTCATTATTCAATTCATGATTCATGATTCGATTCATGATTCATGATACGATTCATGATTCATGATTTAATATTCAATTCATGATTCATGATTCATGATTCAATTCATGATTCATGATTCATGATTCATGATTCGATTTATGATTCATGATTCAATTCATTATTCATGACTTAATTTGTGATTCATGATTCAATTCATGATTTATTTCATGATTAATTTCATGATTCATGATTCCTAAATCAATTAATGATTCATGATTCAATTCATAATTTATGATTCAATTTCATGATTCATGATTCATGATTCAATTCATGATTCAATTCATGATTCAATTTATGATTCATAATTCATGATTCAATTCATGATTCATGATTCGATTCATGATTCATGATTAATTGATTCAATTCATTATTCATGATTTAATTCATGATTCATGATTCAATTCATGATTCATGATTTAATTCATGATCATGATTTCATGATTCGATTCATGATTCATGATTCAATTCACGATTCATAATTCATGATTTTAATTTATGATTCATAATTCATGATTCAATTCATGATTCAATTCATGATTCATGATTCATGATTCAAATCATAATTTTTGATTCATGATTCAGGATTCAAATTATGATTCATGATTCATGATTCAATTCATGATTCATGATTTCATGATTCGATTCATGATTCATAATTCATGATTCAGGATTCAATTTAGGATTTATGCTTGAATTCATGATTCATGATTCATGGATTCATGATTCGATTCATAATTTCATGATTCATGATTCATGATTCAATTCATGATTCATGAATCATGATTCGATTCATGATTCATGTTTCAATATCATGATTCAATTCTTGATTCAATTCATAATTCAATTCATGATTCATGATTCAATTCATGATTCATCATTCATGATTCAATGCATGATTCATAATTCATGATTCGATTAATGATTCATGTTTGATTTCATGATTTAACTCATAATTCATTTCATGATTCATGATTCAATTCATGATTCATGATTCAATTCATGATTCATGATTCGATCATGATTCATGATTCATGATTCAATTCATGATTCATGATTCAATTCATGATTCATGATTTATGATTCTATTCATGATTCGATTCATGATTCATGATTAAATTTATGATTCATAATTTATAAATCAATTCATGATTCATGATTAAATTCATGATTCATGATTTATAAATCATTCATGATTCATGATTCAATTCATGATTCATGATTCATGATTCAATTCATGATTCATGATTCGATTCATGATTCATGATTCGATTCACTGATAAATGATTTAATTCATGATTCATGATTCTGATTCAATTCATAATTTGATTCATGATTCATGATTCGGATTCATGATTCATGATTAAATTCATGATTTATGATTCAATTCATGATTCATGATTCATGATTCATGATTCAATTCATGATTCGATTCATGATTCATGATTCATGATTCAATTCATGATCATGATTCGATTCTTGATTCATGATTCAATTCTTGATTCATGAATCATGATTCGATTTATTATTCATGATTAAATTCATAATTCATTGATTTATGATTCAATTCATGGTTTATGAATCTTGATTCAATTCATGATTTATTCATGATTCATGATACAATTCATGATTCATGATTCATGATTCAATTCATGATTTATTTTATGATTCATGATTCGATTCATGATTCATGATTCATGATTCAATTCATGATTTATGATTCAATTTCATGATTCATAAATTAATGATTCAATTCATGATTCATGATTCATTATTCGATTTATGATTCATGATTCAATTCATGATGCATGATTCAATTCGTGATTCATTGATTCAATTCATTATTCATGATTAATTTCAAGATTCAATTTATGATTCATAATTCATGATTCAATTCATGATTCAATCCTGACTCATAAATTCATGATTCAAATCATGATTCATGATTCATGATTCGATTCATGATTCATGATTCAAATCATGATTCATGATTCATGATACAATTCATGATTCGTGATTCATGATTCATGATTCAATTCATGATTCATGGTTCGATTTATGATTCATGATTCATGATTCAATTCATGGTTTCGATTTATGATTCATGATTCATGATTCAATTAATGATTCATGGATCATGATTCGATTCATGATTCATGATTAAATGTCATGATCATGATTTATGATTCAATTCATGATTCATGATTCGTGATTCATGATTCATGATTCAATACATGATTCATTATTCATGATTCAATTCATGATTCATGATTCGATTCAAGATTCATGATTTAATTCATGTTTCATGATTGATGATTTAAATCATGTTTTATGATTCATGATTCGATTCATGATTCATGATTCATTTCATGATTCATTATTTATGATTTAATTCATGATTCATGATTCAATTCATGATTCTTGATTCATGATTCAATTCATGATTCATGATTCGATTCATGATTCATGATTCATTATTAAATTCATGATTCATTTCATGATTCATGATTCATGATTCAATTATGATTCAATTCATGATTTCAATTTATGATTTATAATTCATGATTCAATTCATGATTTAATTCATGATTCATGATTCAATTCATGATTCATGATTCATGATTCAATTCATGATTCATGATTCAATTCATGATTCATGATTCGATTCATGATTCATGATTCAATTCATGATCAATTCATGATTTATGATTCAATTCATGATTCATTTCATGATTCAATTCATGATTTATTTCATGATTCATGATTCGATTCATGATTCATAAATTAATGATTCAATTCATGATTCAATGATTCATTATTCGATTTATGATTCATGATTCAATTCATGATGCATGATTCAATTCGTGATTCATGATTCAATTCATTATTCATGATTAATTTCATGATTCATATCATGATTCATGATTCCTGATTCAATTCAATGATTGATGATTTAATTCATGATTCATGATTCATTTCATGATTCATGATTCAATTCATGATTCAATTCATGATTCAATTTATGATTCATAATTCACAATTCAATTCATGATTCAATTCATGATTCAATTCATGATTCATAATTTAATGATTCAAATCATGATTCAATTCATGATTCAATTCATGATTCAATTTATGATTTCATAATTCATGATTCAATTCATGATTTAATTCATGACTCATAAATTCATGATTTAATCATGTATCATTGATTCGATTCAGGATTCATGATTCAATTCATGATTCATGAATCATGATTCAACTCATGATTCGTGATTCATGATTCAATTCATGATTCATGGTTTGATTCATGATTCATGATTCAATTCATGATTCATGATTCATGATTTGATTTATGATTTATGATTCAATTCATGATTCATGATTCATGATTTAATTATAGATTCGATTCATGATTCATGATTCATGGATCATGATTCATGATTCATGGATCATGATTCGATTCATGATTCATTATTCATGATTCAATTCATGATTCATTATTCGATTCATGATTCATAATTCAATTCATGTTTCATGATTCATGATTCAAATCATGTTTTATGATTCATTATCATAATTCAATTCATGATTCGATTCATGATTCATGATTCATGATTCAATTCATGATTCATGATGCAATTCTTGATTCATGATTCATGATTCGATTCATGATTCATGATTAAATTCATAATTCATGATTTATGATTCAATTCATGATTCATGATTTATTTCATGATA